>NC_083335.1:71510633-71605667 GCF_963455315.2 Globicephala melas
GGGTGATTTCCACTACCCTGTCTTCCAGGTCACTGATCCATTCTTCTGCATTATCTGATCTGCTCTTGGTTCCCTCTAGTGTTTTTCATTTCAGTTTTTATATACTTCAGCTCTAATTTGTTCTTTTTAATATTTTCTATCTCTTTGTTGAAGTTTTCACTGTGTTCCTCCATTCTTCTTCTGAATCTGGTGAGCATGTTTATGACCATTACTTTGAACTTTTATCTGGAAGATTTCTTATCTCCATTTTGTTTCATTATTTTTCTTAGGTTTTGTCTTGTACTGTTTTTGAAACATATTCTTTTGTCTCTTCACTTTGCCTAACTCTCTTTGTTTTTGTCTATGTATTAATTAGATCACCTATGTCTCCCATTCTTTTTTTTTCACACACACACACTGTATTTTAATTTTACAAGAGGTAAATAAACTGACACCAAGCATTGTAAATTGATAACCACAAAAAAAGCAACAATGATTGCAATTACCAAACACGAAACACACTCATACTATGTCATAATATTGACATTCAATCCAGTAATCCTCCACTGTAACAGCTCCTTTACTTTGCAGTGAAAATTGATTTGTATATTTTTGCCTCTGAGTCCTTGTCGGATTTTTTTTATTCAAAAAGAAAGTCACAAAAATTATAATCATCCTCAACACTTCACTCAGTCCCATGTAATTAATTTCTTTTTCATCTTCATCTTTTGTTAGCACTTTTATGAATTCATCAGTTTTCCATTAGAGTTCTGAAAATGCTTATTCATTCAGTTCAACAGTATAGTGAGTTACCAGAAACCTGTACTTGTCAGAGTCTTTTCCATGACTTCCTTGAAGATGAAACCCTTTTATAGAACTATTTTTGCAAAGGCATCAGATTACACCCAGAACTGTCTGTAAATGACAAAAGACTTTAAAATGACCATGGTTAAAGATTTGATGAAAGTTCATAATAATGCAATTGACAAGGAAATTTAGCTATTTCTGAGATATACATTTTAAAGTAAAAACTAGAATTATGACTTATAACATTATACCAGAACATATAAGATTTTTAGAAATTTCATGTAATGTCTGAAACATTTATATTAACATATTTCCATACAAATAACCCAATGAAAGTTTAGTATTAGTTGTTTTTTTGTTTTTTGTTTGTTTTTTTATACTATAGGTTCTTATTAGTCATCAATTTTATATACATCACTGTATACATGTCAATCCCAATCGCCCAATTCAGCACACCACCATCCCCACCCCACCGCGTATTCCCCCCTTGGTGTCCATACGTTTGTTCTCTACATCTGTGTCTAAACATCTGCCCTGCAAACCAGTTCATCTGTACCATTTTTCTAGGTTCCACATACATGCATTAATATACAATATTTGTTTTTCTCTTTCTGACTTATTTCACTCTGTATGACAGTCTCTAGATCCATCCACATCTCAAAAAATGACTCAATTTCATTCCTTTTTATGGCTGAGTAATATTCCATTGTATATATGTACCACATATTCTTTATCCATTCATCTGTTGATAGGCATTTAGCTTGTTCCATGACCCGGCTATTGTAAATAGTGCTGCAATGAACACTGGGGTGCATGTGTCTTTTTGAAATATGTTTTTCTCTGGGTATATGCCCAGTAGTGGGATTGCTGGATCATATGGTAATTCTATTTTTAGTTTGTTAAGGAACCTCCATACTGTTCTCCATAGTGACTGTATAAATTTACATTCCCACCAACAGTGCAAGAAGGTTCCCTTTTTTCACACCCTCTCCAGCATTTGTTGTTTGTAGATTTTCTGATGATGTCCATTCTAAATGGTGTGAGGTGATACCTCATTGTACTTTTGATTTGCATTTCTCTAATAATTAGTGACGTTGAGCAGCGTTTGATGTGCTTCTTGGCCATCTGTGTGTCTTCTTTGGAGAAATGTCTATTTAGTTCTTCTGCCACTTTTGGATTGGGTTGTTTGTTTCTTTAATATTGAGCTGCATGAGCTGTTTATATATTTTGGAGATTAATCCTTTGTCCATTGATTCGTTTGCAAATATTTTCTCCCATTCTGAGGGTTGTCTTTTCGTCTTGTTTATGGCTTCCTTTGCTGTGCAAAAGCTTTGAAGTTTCATCAGGTCCCATTTGTTTATTTTTGTTTTTATTTCCATTACTCTACAATGTGGATCAAAAAAGATCTTCCTGTTATTTATCTCAAAGAGTGTTCTTCCTATATTTTCCACTAGGAGTTTTATAGTGTCTGGTCTACTTTATGTCTCGAATCCATTTTGAGTTTATTTTTGTGTATGGTGTTAGGGAGTGTTCTAATTTCATTCTTTTACATGTAGCTGTCCGGTTTTCCCAGCACCATTTATTGAAGATACTGTCTTTTCTTTGTATATCTTTGCCTCCTTTATCATAGATTAGTTGAACCTAGGTGCGTGGGTTTATCTCTGGGCTTTCTATCTTTTCCCATTGATCTATGTTTTTGTTTTTGTGCCAGTACCGTATTGTTTTGATTACTGCAGCTTTGTAGTATAATCTGAAGTCAGGGAGTCTGATTCCTCCAGCTCCAGTTTTTACCCTCAAGACTGCTTTGGCTATTAGGGGTCTTTTGTGTCTCCATGAATTTTAACATGATTTGTTCTAGTTCTGTAAAAATGTCACTGGTAATATGATAGGGATTGCATTGAATCTGTACATTGCTTTGAGTAGTATAGTCATTTTCACAATATTTATTCTTCCAATCCAAGAACATGGTATATCTCTCCAACTGTTGGTATCATCTTTCATTTTTTCATCAGTGTCTTATAGTTTTCTGCATACAGGTCTTTTGTCTCCCTAGGTAGGTTTATTCCTAGGTATTTTATTCTTTTTGTTGCAATGGTAAATGGAAGTGTTTCCATAATTTCTATTTCAGATTTTTCATCATTAGTGTATAGGAATTCAAGAGATTTCTGTGCATTAATTTTGTATCCTGAAACTTCACCAAATTCTTTGATTAGCTCTAGGAGTTTTCTGGTGGCATTTTTTGGATACTGTATGTATAGTATCATGTCATCTGCAAACAGTGACAGTTTTATTTCTTCTTTTCTAACTTGTATTCCTTTTATTTCTTTTTCTTCTCTGATTGCCATGGCTAGGACTTCCAAAATTTTGTTGAATAATAGTGATGAGAGTGGACATCCTTTTCTCATTCCTGATCTTAGAGGAAATTCTTTCAGTTTTTCACCATTGAGAATGATGTTTGCTGTGGGTTTGTCATATATGGCCTTTATTATGTTGAGGTAGGTTCCCTCTATGCCCACTTTCTGGAGAGTTTTTATCATAAATGGTGTTGAATTTTGTCAAAAGCTTTTTCTGCATCTATTGAGATGATCATATGGTTTTTATTCTTCAATTTGTTAACATGGTATTTCACATTGATTGATTTGTGTATATTGAAGAATCCTTTCATCGCTGAGATAAATCCCACTTGATCATGGTGTATGATCCTTTTAATGTTTTGCTGGATTCTGTTTGCTAGTATTTTTTTGAGGATTTTTACATCTATATTCATCAGTGATATTGGTCTATAATTTTCTTTGTAGTATCTTTGTCTGATTTTGGTGTCAGGGTGATGCTGGCCTCATAGAATGAGTTTGGGAGTGTTCCTTCCTCTGCAATTATTTGAAGAATTTGAGAAGGATGGGTGTTAGCTCTTCTCTAAATGTTTGATAGAATTACCCTGTGAAGCCATCTGGTCCTGGACTTTTGTTTGTTAGAAGATTTTTAATCAGTTTCAATTTCATTACTTGTGATTGTTCTGTTCATATTTTCTGTTTCTTCCTGGTTCAGTCTTGGAAGGTTATACCTTTCTAAGAATTTGCCCATTTCTTTCAGGTTGTCCATTTTATTGGCAGAGAGTTGCTTGTTGTAGTTTCTTAGGATGCTTTGTTTTTCTGTGGTGTCTCTTGTAACTTCTCCTTTTTCATTTCTAATTTTATTGATTTGAGTCCTCTCCCTCTTTTTCTTGATGAGTCTGGCTAATGGTTTATCAATTTTCTTTATCTTCTCAAAGAACCAGCTTTTAGTTTTATTGATCTTTGCTATTGCCTTCTTTTTTTTCTATTTCATTTATTTCTGCTCTGATCATTATGATTTCTTTCCTTCTGCTAACTTTGGGTTCTGTTTGTTCTTCTTCCTCTAGTTGCTTTAGGTGTAATGTTAGATTGTTTACTTGAGATTTTTCTTGTGTCCTGAGGTAGGCTTGTATAGCTATAAACTTCCCTCTTAGAACTGCTTTTGCTGCATCCCATAGGTTTTGGATCATCGTTTTTTTATTGTCATTTGTCTCTAGGTATTTTTTGATTTCCTCTTTGATTTCTTCAGTGATCTCTTGGTTATTTAGTAACATATTGTTTAGCCTCCATGTGTTTGTGTGTTTTACGTTTTTTTCCCCCTGTAATTCATTTCTAATCTCATAGTGTTGTGCTCAGAAAAGATGCTTCATAAGATTTCAATTTTTTTAAGTTTACTGAGGCTTGATTTGTGAACCAAGGTGTGATCTATCCTGGAGAATGTTCCGTGTGCACTTGAGAAGAAAGTGTAATCTGCTGTTTTTGGATGGAATGTCCTATAAATATCAATTAAATCTATCTGGTCTATTGTGTCATTTAAAGCTTCTGTTTCCTCAATTATTTTCATTTTGGATGACCTGTCCATTGGTGTAAGTGAGGTGTTAAAGTTCCCCCCCATTATTGTGTTACTGTCGATTTCCTCTTTTATACCTGTTAGCATTTGCCTTATGTATTGAGGTGTTCCTATGTTGGGTGCATATATATTTATAATTGTTATATCTTCTTCTTGGATTGATCCCTTGATCATTATGTAGTGTCCTTCCTTGTCTCTTGTAACCTTCTTTATTTTAAAGTCTATTTTATCTGATATGAGTATAGCTACTCCAGCTTTCTTTCAATTTCCATTTTCATGGAATATCTTTTTCCATTCCTTCACTTTCAGTCTGTATGTGTCCCTAGGTCTGAAGTGGGTCTCTTGTAGACAGCATATATATGGGTCTTGTTTTTGTATCTTTTCAGCAAGAGTGTGTCTTTTGGTTGGATCATTTAATCCATTCACGTTTAAGGTAATTATCGATATATATGTTCCTATGACCATTTTCTTAATTGGTTTGTGTTTGTTTTTGTAGGTCCTTTCCTTCGCTTGTGTTTCCCACTTAGAGAAGTTTCTTTAGCATTTGTTGTAGAGCTCGTTTGGTGGTGCTGAATTCTCTTAGCTTTTGCTTGTCTGTAAAGCTTTTGATTTCTGCATTGAATCTGAATGAGATCCTTGCTGTGTAGAGTAATCTTGGTTGTAGTTTCTTCCCTTTCATCACTTTAAGTATATCATTCCACTCTCTTATGGCTTGTAGAGTTTCTGCTGAGAAATCAGCTGTTAACCTTATTGTTGTTCCCTTGTATGTTATTTGGCATTTTTCCCTTGCTGCTTTCAATAATTTTTCTTTGTCTTTAAGTTTTGCCAATTTGTTTACTATGTGTCTCAGCATGTTTCTCCTTGGGTTTATCCTGTCTGGGACTTGCTGCACTTCCTGGACTTGGGTGGCTATTTCCTTTCCCATGTTAGGGAAGTTTTCATCTATAATCACTTGAAATATTTTCTCTGGTCCTTTCTCTCTCTCTTCTCCTTCTGGGACCCCTATAATGCAAATGTTGTTTTGTTTAATGTTGTCCCAGAGGTCTCTTAAGCTGTCTTCATTTCTTTTCATTTTTTTTCTTTAGTCTGTTCTGCAGCAGTGAATTCCACCATTCTGTCTTCCAGGTCACCTATCCGTTCTTCTGCCTCAGTTATTCTGCTATTGATTCCTTCTAGTGTAGTTTTCATTTCAGTTATTGTATTGTTCATCTCTGTTTGTTTGTTCTTTAATTCTTCTATGTCTTTGTTGAGCATTTCTTGCATCTTCTATATCTTTGCCTCCATTCTTTTTCAGAAATCCTGGATCGTCTTCACTATCATTATTTTGAATTGTTTTTCTGGAAGGTTGCCTATCTCCACTTAGTTTAGTTGTTTTTCTGGGGTCTTATCTTGTTCCTTCACCTGGTATATAGCTCTCTGCCTTTTCATCTTGTCTATCTTTCTGTGAATGTGGTTTTTGTTCCACAGGTTGCAGGACTGTAGTTCTTCTTGCTTCTGCTGTCTGCCCTCTGTTAGATGTGGCTATCTAAGAGGCTTGATGGGAGTGTCTGGTGGTGGATAGAGCTGACTGTGGCTCTGGTGGGCAGAGCTCAGTAAAACTTTAATCCACTTGACTGTTGATGTGGTGCTGGGTTCCCTCCCTGTTGGTTGTTTGGCCTGAGGCAACCCAACACTGGAGCCTACCTGGGCTCTTTGGTAGGACTAATGACCAACTCTGGGAGGGCTCATGCCAAGGAGTACTTCCAAGAACTTCTGCTGCTAGTGTCCTTGTCCCCATGGTGAAACAGAGCCACCCCCTGCCTCTGCAGGAGATGCTTCAACACTAGCATTTAAGTCTGGTTCAGTCTCCCCTGGGGTCACTGCTCCTTCCCCTGGGTCCCGATGTACACATTAGTTTGTGTGTGCCATCTGTTTCCCCCAGTCCTGTCGAAGTCCTGCAATCAATTCCCACTAGGCTTTAACTTCTGATTCTTTAGGAATTCCTCCTCCCGTTTCCAGACCAGGTTGGGAAGCCTGACGTGGAGCTCAGAACCTTCACTCCAGTGAGTGGAGTTCTGTGGTATAAGTGTTTCCCAGTCTGTGAGTCACCCACCCACCAGTGATGGGATTTAATTTTACTGTGATGGCGCCCCTCCTACCATCTCATTGTGGCTTCTCCTTTGTCTTTGGATGTGGGGTATCTTTTTTGGTGAGTTCCAGTGTCTTCCTGTCAATGATTATCCAGCAGCTAGTTGTGATTCTGGTGTTCTCACAAGAGGGAGTGAGAACACGTTCTACTCCACCATCTTGGTTCCTCCCTCCCCTTCTTCAAACAGTGGATTTTTGTAGAAAGTATCCTGTGGGGTGCAGTAGTGTGTTCCTCCCTGGTTGCCAGATCCAGGTGCACCCAAATTGTGCTGCACATGCACATGTGCTGCATGTGCCCTCTTTTGTGGATGGGCCATGATTGCTGCAGCCATGCTAATGTGTGGGCCTGGCCCCTGGTGTGGTTGGTGATAAGGGCTGGCTGAAATTGTTGTGGGAATTCTGCTGTTCATGACTGGCCCCTGGGAGCTGCTTTGGGAGCACACAGTGCTAGCTGAGGTCACCTAACAGGTCTGGCAGGGTAGAGGAATGCTTTGGAAGGGCTCTGGTGTTGGCAAGGGGCACCAGGCACCTACTTGGTCTGAAGCAGTTGTAACCACTTTTGGGGGATGACGATGCTGGCCAAAGGCTCTCATGAGGTTTGACAATACAGGGAATGCTGCTTTGGGGTATTGCCAGCTGGGTTGTTCCATGGGTGAACCTGTGGTGGGGCAAGCATTGCTAGAAAATTCAATGGGAAAAGTCAGAAATGACACCTGCCAACCCTGGGCCAGGTAGGTAGAGGGTGACCCCAAAAAAGAAAAAAATGGTGCCCATTAGCTCCTCTGTGAACAGAGAAAGTTCCAGTAGATCTCTACCCTTTGAGCACATGCCCTAAAATTAGTGAATCCATCTTCTTCATGTATGACTCAAGCTGTTTTCTAACTGTTGCCTCTGTTTTGGGACTTGGAGTGAATGAGTGAGTTTTTCCATGTACCCTGTAAGAGCAGATCCTCAGTTTCATATAATCTTCGGGATCTCTTAGACATAGGCCTTGCTGGTATTCAAAGCCAGATATTATGGGGGCTCATCTTCCCAGTGTAGGTTCCCTGGGCTTGGAAACCCAATGTTGGATTTGAAGCCCTCGCTCCTCAGGGGAGACCTCTGAGGCTGTGATATTCCTCCTATCTGTGGTTTGCAGCACTGGAGGTATGAGTCCTGGACAGACTGTGTCTCTTTTGCTCCTATCTGTCTCAGTGTGGCTTTTTCTTTTTATCCTTAGTTGCAGAAAACTTTAGGTCATTCTCAGAGATAGTTCATCTATACGTAGTTGTAATTTTAGTGTGTCTGTGGGAGGAGGCAGCCCAGGGTCTTCCTACTCCATCATCTTGTCCCACTCCCCACAGTTGGAGTTAATGGGCAGGCAGGGAAAAATATTGGCAAAAAATAGAAATTTTGAAATCACTCATATATTGATGGTATTAGAAGTCCTAGGAGTAAATGAAATCACGTAGGGAGTGTGTAGAATATTATGGATGTCCAAAATTTGAGAATGGGTTGAGAAGAGAAAGCAGTGAAGAAATCAGAAAGGTAAGAAGAGAACAAGGAGAGGCAATCCTCTTTATTGGTGCTCAGGTGGGTGATAGAGAGCATTCAAGTGTGTAAAAGGCTATAGTTAGTTGCAGAGGATTTAATCTGAGAAAAAGCACTGGATTTGGCAATTCCAAAGTCATCTTTTATAAAGCAAGTGAGATAAGAGACATATTGTATGAGTCATTCATTTATTTTTCATTGAGCAACTACTATGTGATGTTAATGACCTTTAGCCAAAGGCCACCAGGAACACACCTGTAGTTAAACAAGTTGGGTTTTATTACTCCTTGGAGTTAGGGAGGATACACATTGTGAGGAATCATGAGGTTCCCTCTCACTAAGAGGGTGCTAGAAATAACCTATTATAGGATTTGTGCTTTTTTGGGGAAGGTTGAAGGAAGTAGAGTGTTGTTCTAGATTAGATACTGTCAGAAATTGGGGGCAATTTTATGACTTTGTTTTAGTCAGTGCTTAAACAAAATTATGACATGGCCTTGTTTTGTTTTATTTTACTGTAGTCTAAGAATAACTTTATCTGAGGTTGCGTTCTTTGACATTATATCCAACAGGGGGACAAAATGACCTAGTTATGATGTCAGACTAGCTTGTTAATAATATTGAGGTCTAGCTGTGAATACCAAATCAGTTCTTGAAGTCAGGGACTCATTTTCTTTTTCAGCCTCCTCCTTATAGCTAAAGACACTTGATGTCAGGCTGCAAGACATTAATCCATGATATCCAGCTTTTCACCATTACCAATATTTTCTTGATTAAGATTAGAAGAGTGTCCATTAAATGTCACAGCTAGTTGAACCAGAGTTAATCTTTCATCTTCTTCTGTCATAGCATGAGTTTTTGACCCAGTGGACATGCCTATGGCTGCTTAGTAGCATTTAAGACTCTAGACAGGATATATAAGCCATATAACACAGTCATTTGTCAGAAATAAAATGGTTATTAGTCCTTTTAACAGATCTTGAAGCAAGGATCTAGATTATAAAGGACCCAGGCAATGAAAACGTATCCCAGAATCCAGCAGGGTCTGTTTTAGAGTGCCAAGAGCTTTTTCTTTTAGCCTAGTCACAGACTGTTCTACTTGTCCTTAGTATTTACACAGATGCAACAATAAAGATTTGTTATAACACAAACTCTCCCTTGGCTAGATAAGAGGAAATCAAAGAGTGTACCACTGTGCATGATAACTCCAGTTAATGGATTTATAATTTGTTTGACCTCCAGAGAAGAAATAGTATCATTTAATGACTTCTGCTAAAGTTGAAAACAAGTTTTGGACAAACTTTTCTAATTGTATTATTCCCACTGTGGAAATTATAGCTCACATAAGGAGGAAATCAATGAAAGTTTGAAAGTTCTCTAGAAAGTTTTCCTCTTGAAAGTTTTCTAGAATAATCTATGTTTATTTTATTTTGTAGGTGTCTGGCCAAAATATTAAATGAAACATGATTTACTGGAGGGCTGATAGTTTTAAATATCTGGGAATCTCTAACAATTTGGAGTTAAGTTAGTGTGCAGTAGACAGGTATATGCCTGATATCCATGTAAGAAATAGTATCCTAGTGGAGCACAGTTTGTATTGAGAGCATAAGTATAAATTATTATAATAGGGATGAATGAATTTTTGTTCCTTGAGATGCACAGATTATTTGAGTGGAATCAAACCATTTCTGTAAAGCAAACTGAAGTGCCTCTGAAGAGAACAAAATGACTATTATAGCCAAGATAGCCCCCCAATATGTAAGCCCATTTCTGATTGACTAAGCCTTGATGATAGGATTGTAATGACCTCCACATTTTGCTGACATGAGGTCAAAGTTTAATTTTTATAAGACTGAAGTTTGGGATTAGTGGTGTGAGGGAGAGTCAAGTACTGAAGGGGCTTGTTAAAAGGAAGTTGTCTTTTGAAAGATTTAAAGGAACAGCTATTAATTTTTTGTCAGGAGAGTCAGGTGAGAGGAGACAGGGCCAGCAACCTGTTAGATTTAGATCAGCAGCTGTCATATGGGGAAAATATATGAGTTTTGCTTTCTCTTAAATGATTGGAGACCATAAGGATCAGAAATAATAGGATACAGATAAGGGAGATAATCTTAGTGTTTTCATTAATTAATCTATCAAAGTGGATTAATAGGCCAGATTAGTAGTAGAGTAAAGAGACAGGAAAGAGTGTTGAAGTATCAGAAAAGTAATACTGTTCCACTGTTTAGGACCAGGGAACAGAGGGAAGCTGTCCCTCTCTGAAGTCAGTAGGTCCCAGGGGAGTTCTAATAATCCTGTTTAGATTTCTAGATAGAATAGACGTTCAGTAGTTGGTCAGGAAGAAGGAATGTAGGTATTTTGAGCTGGAAATATGAATGTAAGAATCTACACCTTAAAGTTTTAATTCTGTGTCAGTTGTTAACAGTATCTGGTAAGGCCCTTTTCATCAAGCCTCTAGGGCAGTTTTTTTTCTGGTGTCTTTTCCAAAAGATTACATCTCAAGGTTGAAGATCATGTAGAGGCTTATTTTCATGCATGTTTTGGAAATGGAGCTCATACTTGTTGATGATAAAGCTGGAGGTATCACATGAGTCCCTTGAAGTAATTAATCACATCTGCTTCCAATATAAAATTCATGGGGTGGCCTATTGTTATTTTATAAGGAGATAACCTGCAGATCCCAGAGGGGGTTGATCTTCTACACATTAAAGATAAGGGCAATACTTTAGGATATGAGATTTCAAGGATTTCTGAGAATGTCTTTAATTTTAGTTTTAGAATTCCGTTAGTCCTCTATTTTTCCTAATGACAGTGGAAGAAAAAGCCGGTGACTATTCTGGTTAAAAGTTAAAATTTTACAGATTTTCCTGATAACAGTTCAGTAAAATGAATATCTCTGATGTAGCTAAATGGGAATTCCCTGCGTTGGAAAAAGGAAATCAAGAAGATTTGTTGGGGTTGGGGAGCTGTTCACAGGGTTGTAGCTCTCCAGTAAGGAAAAGCTTTAACCCACCCTAAGAATAAATAAAAAACAACTGCAATATATTCATAACCTATTGCAGAAAGCATTTGTATGAAATCCATTTGGAGGTGTTTAAAGGGCCTTTGAGGCTTTGGTTTCTGTCCATGTCCCACCTTTCCAGTTTTGCCAGGATTGAGTTGTTGGCATGTAGGACACATTTTGGGTCTTCCTTGGCAATAACTCTAACATTGCCACACCAATGATGGTTTAATGTGTTGCCAGTTTATCTCTCCTATTATAAGTAATGACATGAAGCATTTTTACTAAATTCCATTTTAAATTATTTGATGCTATCAGTTGGCCATCCTGAGAGTGCCAATTATTATCTTTGTGCAGAGAGAATCCTGACTTTTCTCATTTCATTTTCTCTAAATCAGGGACATGTCTCTGACCATTAATATGCAGCCTCTTTGAATTTTTCCAAAGTCTCTCTTTTCTGTGTGATTACAGGAGCAATTATCTTGGTTAATGCTACTTGTTTAGCATAGTGGTCCTCTGAAGCATTACCATAATATTCTGAATCTTTGTATTTTGAGTGACCTTTTATTTATTATAGCAATGTCCTTAGGTAACAGCAAAGTATCTAGAAGTTCTTCAAATTGTCATCCTTTTTTTCCTTAGGTTTTTATCAAGGTTAAAAACCTCTTTGTTACCAAATCATCTCAAATTGGTGGATTACCCCAAAAGCACATCTGCTATCAATATAAATATTTGCTTTTACTTTCTTCCAGCTGACAGGTTTGGGTAAAGGCAATTATTTAATCATCTAAGATGATTTAATTTCTGGGAGCAGTCTATATTTTGAGTGAATTTAGGTGTGTGATGACATTTTTAAAAATGAACAAATGAAACTAAGTCAGTTGTATCCAAGGGAATATCTAATAGAATGATTTAAGACTATGCTCTAAGCACTGAGAGTTAACAGAATAATTTGGTGACAAAAAGGAACCTCTACTAATTTGGGCATTTTAGAGGAAAAATCCAAATTATAATTTTCTTCCTTTGATACATTATTTAACAAATTGTAGTAAAGGCTCTATGAATATAACTTTATTTATATGCATTTAGGCATACACTGTTATAAGAACAAGCACATAAAGTAATAGTGTAAAGCTTTAAGTATAGCTTTAAATTTTAACTAATTAGTTGGTCTACTTCAAGTAATATATGTCATCTTAAATTTATCATTTGAATGATTTTTAATAACTTTCATACTAAACAGAAAATCACATCTCTTATTCTGTTCACATACCTCTAAATGCAATTACTGTACCTAGTACAATTGTTTACATTTATTAACATCTTTAATTAAACTAAACAATTTGCTCTTTTTTCTCGAGACACAAAAAACCCTAGAGGACAGAAAGTTAAAAATCCTCCAGTTACTTTTTCCATCTACATTTATCTTATATTGTTCAAAAAATTTGAGAACAGAAATATACACAATATTATCTAAAACCATTTGCATATTTTGTTAATCTACTGACATTTTAAGAAATGGAGAAAAATAAAATTTAAGTTTAGTAACCAGTGTTTTTGTATTTTTTTTTCTCTTTAGAAACTGTTCAAACATTTAGAGATTATTTGCTAATTAACTTAGTAAAGTTAATTAATCTAGAAATTACAGTTTAATGCATTAAATCTTTTTTTTATCTTCACATATAACTTTTATTTTATTTTATTTTTTTTGCATTAAATCTTTTATTAATTGTAGCTTTTAAAAATTAAACCCTTTAAATGACATCCATTACAATTATTTTTAGTTAAATACAATTTTATAAATATAATTTTTATTTTTAAAGAAGTTATGGAAATGATGAAATATTATTTAACTCATAAAACTAGGTGCAGGCTATTTAGGAAGTTTAAATCATGAGAAATTTAACCTTGGTTCTGAACAAACCAAAATTTTATGGTAACATTTTATTTTTGGTAACCTAATTGTTGATAGCAGAATCATGTGAAAGCTTATCTTATATCTTGAAATTGAAGCCTCTTCATATTACTTAATATCTATAGTTAAAATGGTTATTATATAAAAATATACTTTTTATTGTCCACAAAGAAGCATAATCGTTTTGTTAATAATTTTTCTTTCCTTTGACAAGTTTTATTGCTTATCTGAACTAAATATTCCTAGAATATGTACATAACAATTAAATAATTTTAATTAGTTAATTTTTAAAGTCTCATAAGAGAGGGAAAGAGGAGAGAAAATGATACAGAAAAATGAGAAGGAGCCAGATTTAGACAAATAGCTATGTTTTCTCTGTAAAGTAAGAGAAGAAAGTTTAGATGTAGAAAAAGATATTTTGACATGTACACATAATAGAGAATCATACAAATTTTGATATAATTTGGGTTCTTGAGAATTTTATGAAGTTATATAACTAAAAAGCCTGCACTTATTAACGCCCAACATATAGAAATGAAGGAGATATTTCCCCCTGCTAGACAAAATGACCTATCTTTTAGACAAACACATTTCTCATGAATTTTTTCATTTCTGGTACGTAAGTTTTCTTTAAAATGTTAAGCCGAATGTTGAAGTTCATGTAACGGGATGACTTTCTAGTCAAATTTTTGTTTACATATCATATCTGCAATAATCAACAAAAAAGTGGAAAAAACATTAGGAATGTCAACATCAGAAGCTAGGAGACAGCTACTCATATTTTGCAATAGCTTTAGCTAAATAATGTTTTAGGGAAGCAATATTTGAGTTTGAATTGCATTTAGAAACCCCTTCATACCAAATAAAGAAAGTAGACTATTGCACACTCAGAGTTTGGTTTCCTTTTTGTTTTAAGGCATCTTTCAAAGAACATTTGTCCATATCAAATTTCTCCCAAAGTGACCACTGTAATTCCAAATTTTTCTTGGTGAGATTGTACCAGATTGCAAGATATGCATATTAGCATTCTAGTTAGAAAACAAAGGAAGCAGGTGTTTGGCCTGAAGGAGGTGCAGTTTTCAATGGAAAAGGCTCCACAAGAACTACACCAGGTCCATAAGAAGGTACTTGTATGACCTGTGTATCCAGAGCTTGGTCAATGACCAGTAGTCATTGATCAAGGGCTGGACAAAACGTCCCGATTTTGGACAGACTAACTAAATACCGGAAGTTCTCAAGGACACAAAAACAAGACTGAAGAAATCCTTGTAAGGTTTTGAAATGATGGCCTGGGGTAAAGTTTGTCCAAAGGACACTGATTTGAGGGAAAAAAAAAAGTTCTGAACTTCTCAGCCCTAAGGCTAGCATGAGGACAGACTTATTGGACCAGTACTCCTCCTCTCCCTATAGACTTTTCTTCTTATATGCAAGCAACAGTCAAGACACTAGACAAGAATACAGACAGAAAAGGGGGCATTAGACAAAGAGATGTTAGATGCTAGAAAATATTTCACAAAAGAACAATACAAATCTAATCAATAACCAAAATCTCAAAGAGGGACTTATTCCTAGGAAAACAAAATAAACCCAATGTTGAAAGGCTTCAGTGAAATAGTGGAGTCCAATTTAGCATGGATTTATCGCTCAGTCAACAACATTTGGAACCTTGGTCTGATAGAGACACAAGTGATCTCAAATGTGCACATTGTTATATATCAATACTAAAAGTCTCAGTCCAAGGGAATGAGTATCTCAGGGAAATCTTTATTGGTGCCTCAAATTCTGTCAATGCACTTCAACTGACGACCACCAGGGACACCTTGTAGTTAAACAAGTTGGGTTTTTTACTCATTGCAGCAAGAGAGAACACACTCCATGTAGAACCATGGAATATCTCAGTAAGAATATCTTAGAAATAAACTATTATAAGATTTGGGCTTTTTGTGTGATTTTGGAGAGGGTCAAAGAAAGTGGAGGTTTGCTTTAAATGTTACTGAAAATATGGGGGGCAATTTTATGATTGGGTATATTATAGGTGACACAGTCACCTTGATTTTGTCTCAGACAAAATTATGACAGAGCCTTGTTTTGCTTCATTTTGCCTTGGTCTCAGAGTAATCTTGTGTGGGATGGTATCCGATAAGATTGTTTATATCCAACAGGTGAACAAAATGGCCTGGCTGTGAGTGTCTGACAAGCTTGTAATAATATTGAGGTTGAATTGTGAATACGAGATCAGTTATGGACATAAGGGGCGTTGTTTTCTTGATCAGTGTCAAGTATTATTCAATGCGTTGGCACACATTAAAGGTTAAAGAAAAACAAATAAAACACCCCAAAGATCCCATTTTCATGGAGCCCAAATTCTAGTGGTGGAGATAGGGAGAAAAATAATGCTGGGTAAGGAGAAGAGAGAATGATAAGGTTGGGGTACTATGTTAAACAAGGTAGTCAAGGATGGCCTATTTGACAAGGCTACATTTGAGAAGAGATGTGAAGAAATTGAAAGAGTGAGACATGTATATTAAAGATGATTCCAGGCAGAAGGAACCTGGGATGATCTAGGCAAAGGCTCTGAGGAGGACACACACATGGCGAGGAAGAGAAAGCATGCCAGTGTGGTTGGAGCACAGTGAGGGGGAAAATAGTAAGAGATGAGGTCAGAGTTTCTATGGACATTTTAATGACTTTGGCTTTTCTCCTCAAAGAGTTTAGAAGCCATTCACGTTTCTGAGCAGAGGATTGACATGACTTTTGTGTGTAAAGGAATGGAAGGCACTTGATTTTGTTTATAGGCTGAGGGAAAGGAATAAGTGGAGAGAAAGTCTGGAGATAAAGGAGAGATGGAAAGAATGAGAGAGAGAGAGGAGCTGTGAAATTTTCAGAGATGCATTTTTTTCTAGCTGAGGATGTTCCTTTATATTCCTAGTTTATTGAGTGTTTCTACCATGATAAGGTGACAGATTTTGTCAAATGTTTTAGCTGTATATATGGAGATGATAATGTGATTTTTGTTTATTATTCTATTGATATGTTATGTTACATTAATTGATTTTGGGGGGGATGTTGAACCAACCTTGCATTCCTGAGATAAATCCCATTTGGTCATATTGTATAGGTTTTTAATGTTTCTGGATTTGGATTTTTAGTATTTTCGCATTTATATTTGAAGGATATAGTGATCTTAGTTTTCTTATCTTGTGATGTGTTTGCTTTTGGTATCAGGGTACTAATGGCCTCACAGAATTAGTTGGAAAATGTTCCCACCACATCTATTTTCTGGAAATTTATATGTATTATTTTTCAACTTTTGATAGAACTGAATGGTTAAGGTATCTGGGCCTGGGCTTTCCTTTGTAGGTAATTTTTTGATTACCAATTCAACTTATTTACTTATTATAGGTCTATTCATGATTTCTATCTCTTCTTGAATGAATGTTGCTAGTTTGTGTCTTCCTAAGAATTTATCCATTTCATTTGTTTTCTAATTTATCAGCACACAATTTTTCATAGCATTCCTACTTTTAATTTCTGTAAGACAATTAGTAACCAGTCTTTCATATCTGGTTCCAGTAATTTGAGTCTTCTCACTTTTTTGGGGGTCAATTTAACTAAAGGTTTGTCAATTTTGTTGATTTTTTTTCAAAGAACCAGATTTTGATTCCATTAATTTTCTCTATTATTTTTGCATGTTCTATTTCATAAATTTCTTTTTTAATCTGCATTATTTGGTCCATCTTGCTTTAGGTTTAATTTTTACCATTATTTTTCCAGTGTCTTATTGTGGAAAATTAGGTTATTGATTTGAAATCATTTTTCTTTCTTAATATAGGCATTTACAGCTATAAATTTCCCTCAAATGGTTTATGGTATTATTCAAGTCTTCTATTCACTTGTTGATCTTCTGCCTAGTTGTTCTATCCATTATTGAAAATGAAGTATTGAAATCTCCAATTATTATTGTTGAATTGCATATTTTTCACTTAATTTCTATCAGTTTTTGCTACATGCATTTTAGTGTTCTATTGTTAGATGCATATATACTTATAATTATTATATATTCTTGATGGATTAACCCTTTTATCATTATAAAATGTCCTCCTTTATGTCTTTAACACTTTGTTTTAAAGTGTGTTTTGTCTGATATTAGTGTAGTCACTTCAGTTTTCTTGTGGTTGCTGTTTGTGTGACATTTATTTTTCCATTCTTTGACCTTCACTATATTTCATTTTTTAAATCTGTAGTATTTCTCCTGTAGAATGCATATAGTTGGATCTTTTCTTAATCCATTCTAATAATTTTAGTATTTTGAATGGATTATTTAATCCATTCACATTTAATATTATTATTAATATACCTGGATTTACATCTGCCATTTTACTTGTTGTTTCTGTGTCACATATCTTTTTTTCTTTCTCTATTCCTCCTTTACTGCTTTCTTTTGAAATAAGTGAATATCTTCTAATGTATCATTTTAATTTCTTTAATGATACTTTTATTATATATTTTTGAATTATTTCCCTAGTGGTTACTGTAGAGCTTAACATATACATTTATACTGATCAGAATCAGCTTCAGATTTTCTTCATTCTAATGTGATATAGAAATATACACATATATGTCTATTCCCCATTCTCCCTCTTTTATGGTATTATTGTAATACATATCACATCTATAAACGTTGCAAATTCAATAATACATTGTAACAATTATTGCTTTATATAATTTTATGTCTTTTAAATAAATTGAAAGAAGAAAGGAGAATAAGAATATATTTTTATCTTTCTTATGTTAACCTTATTTATTATTTTTCTTTCCCTTAATTTATTCTTTTGTGTTTGATTTGCCATATAGACTCATTTAATTAGCAAAATACACCTTTTTCTCCACACCCAACCTTCTTTGTGCTGCAATTGGCAAATATGTTACATTTCTTCATGTTATAGGCCCCCAAAATACATTATATACATATTATTTTATACAATTGTTTCCTAAATCAGTAAAGGAAAGGAAGAGGAAATGATATGTATTTATATTCTTTTTTATAATTACAAAGTTTCCTTTACTAGTGCTTTTCATTTTTTTATGTGAATTTGAATTACTATCTGGGGTCACTCACTTTCAGACTAAAGAACTTGCTTCAGTAATTTTTGAAAGCCAGATTGTTAGAAACAAATTCTCAATTTTTGTTTATCTGGGAATGCCTTTATTTTGCCTTCAGTTTGAAAGAGTAGTTTTGCTGGGGTAGGTTTCTTGACTGACTTTTTTTCCCCATTTGTACTTTGAATGTGTTATCCCACTGCATTTTGGCTTCTATTTTTTTTTTGATGAAAAGTCAGCTGCTAACCTTACTGAGATTCCCTACACATCCAGGAAGCTCAACTATTCCAAGTAGGATAAACATAAAGATACCCACAAATAGACATATCATATTAAAAATGCTGAAAGCAAAAACCAAGAAGAGAATGTTAAGAGCAGCAAGAGAAAAATGGATCTTATAGTGAAGTCTTCTTTTACACATGGATATCCTGCTTTCACATGTACAAGTGATGCTCAGTTAAACTTGTCAAATTAATTCTTATATTTAGGCATTACATTTTGCAGTTTTAAAATTTCCTTGTGACTCTTTTTATGAATTTCAAATATCTGAGGAAATTCTCCTTTTATCTATTTTATTCACCTACTCCTCTCTTTTCTTGAACTTAATAATTGTAATCATTTTAGTGTTCTTGTCAGTTAACTCTAATACTTGGACCATCTTTGGGCATATTTTTAATGTCTATTCTCTCCACTTTTCATCATGTGGTCCTTTGTTTTACCTCAACACAATTCTTTTATAGTGAATGCCAGATATGGTATAAAAATATTGTTGAAAGTCAAGTTGGGATTATCTTCCTTTAGAGAAGCTTCAGCCTTCACTCTACTGGGTAGATAGATAGCATTATGGCTGATGACCTTAATCCAATCAAAAACTATGGTATGTTACCTATGGGTTGCACTTCTCCTGGTAAGGCTCAGTATTCATAGGGTTTGCTGTAGGACTTCAAGGGCTTTCAACTCAGTGCCTGGTGTAATTTGTATGGACACTCTTCTAGTGGATCCTTAACTATAATTTTTGATTAATGTTAGTGCCATAACTCAGTGCTTTACTTTTTAGGATATAATAGGATTTTGCCTCCTGCCCCAAGTATCCCTAGTATTTATCAGTTATATGAGGGGATACAGGCCATACATTTGAGGTCTCTCAGCCTCCACCAAAAACTCTGCTAGTTTCTACATCCCCCAGCAGCAGCCCACACTACTGACAATACTGGATTGCAAGCTTTTCACCCATGCCCAGAATAAGAAAATACAACCAAGGTAAAAGTGGTTATAGAATTTTGCTCACCTCTTTAAGGTAAAATTATCTATGTATTGTTATCCCCCCCCTAGTTCTTGTTGCCTCAATAGTTCTCTGTTGCACTCAAATAGAATTTTTTTATCCAGCTTTTTGTCATTCTAGATAGACATACTAGATTCTATGGTCTGCTATGTGCAGCTATGAATATGACCCAGTGTCTGCTCCATTCTTTTCTCTACATCTTTTCTTTACTGCTAACTTTTGCTCCCTAATATACTCTACTCTCTCCTACCTTGGGCTTGCAGTTAGTTTGTCATATAGCCCTTCATGGTTCATCCAGGCTTTCTTCATCATGATCTTTCAGCTTTAGTTCCTGTTGCTAACTGATTTTTTTCTCTTGGGACATACTAATTCAAATTCTTGTGAGAGAACTTAGTTGGCTTAGGTCATTTTTTGATGCCAGATTACATCTGTAATGCCTCATCTTTGGCTAGCCTATGTATAGATTGTCTTCCCTTAGTTAGGTGGCCACCTCAGTTCAATTAGTTATGGCTTAGGTGGGGAGGGGGCACATGTGATCCAAAGCATGGATACCTAATAGGACTTTGGAAGGGCATCTTCCTTTAGAAAACACTATGTGTGTGTGTGACAGATATCATAATTGACATGTCTAGGACAGAGCTCTAGCCTGCCAGTTTATCCTAGATCCCAATATCCAGAGAAAAGGAAACACAGTAGCTTTCCTTTTGAAATGTCCTGATACCAAGACTACAGGACATCTGCCATGTCAACAAGAGGATCTAGTGCAGGGATGTTGACAGCTGTGTGTAGGTTGGGCTAGATGTGGGAGAAGGGCTAGGAACTAAGCTGCCTTCTATTGCTCTGAACTGTCATATCACTAGTTTTGCCAAATACTAATGCTCAGTCACCAGACTTGTGTGGGTGAGGAAAGTAGATAAATATGATTCATTTATTCATTCAACAAATACATACTAAGCACTTACTGTGTTCCAGGCACTGTTCAGGTGCTGAAAAACAGCAGTGAATAAAGCAGACCAAAATTCCCTATACTTATGGAGTCTATATTCCATTAAAAACTCCATAAGTATATATGGTGAATGAGAATAGTAGCAATTATTGAGCACTCACTATGTGTTTGTTATCATTCTAAGCATTTATACATATTAATTTATTTGTCTCATATTGGATAGATACTAGTATTATCATTATAATTATTATCCCCATTTTAGAGTTGAAAACAACTAGTAAGCAGCAGGGTTTGACTTCATGGTCAGGCATGGTGGCTGCAGATGCTCTGCCTTAAGCACAAGGCTCAACTGACTGAATCATAAACTACAATTGTCTGTACTTAAGAAGTTCCCCAACTCTTGTCTGTGATGGAGAGATAAATATGTATTTATTCAGTCAGTCATTATTTGCCAAATGCTTTATAAGTCCCATTTCATTTGGTCCTCACAACAACCCATGAGTAATGTACTGTAATTCCAATTCTATAAACCTAGATATGGAAGCTTAATGTCTGGCCCAAGGTCATGCAGCTAGTAAGTAACAGAATTTAGACTTGAACTGAAATCCTATTATTCAAAAGCCAATAATTCTCTTTTCACTAAACAGTGCTACCTTCTATAGGTGTCATTTTACCTGAGAGAGATTGGGAATTAAAACTTTCTGAATTGAATTGAAACAGCAATTGGAATTGGCTGAGTTATCAGGAGGACAGGTGGGAAAGGGACACGTGCATACTACTCTGACAACAAAAAGGATGAGATGTGTTGTGGAGTGGCTTTTCATCACCGATATGCACAGATATGCTTAAGCCATGTTTTTAGGCCAAAGAAAGGTGTGTCTTTTGGTCTGTTTCTCTGTGGTCACAGGATGCAAGTAGGGAGGACACAAGGTATTCTGAATCACATTGACTGCCCTCAGCCACCAAGTTCCCTTTCTCTTCCTTCCCACACGCCCTAAGTACTTGGCTTGATTTTCTCTCCTCTAAACTGCCCCTACCACTCTGTCCCTCAAGACACCACTCCCCACAGAGTCATCAGTGTAGTGAGCCTCCCCCTCCTTTACTGCTCTCCCATAGAGAAGACCTTTGTGGTTGTAGGATTTTACAGTTATTCATTCCAAGTGTGTGGGTGAGCAGTTGGGAAACAGAGGGTCAGCATGGGAGAACATCATGAGGTGAGGAAAGAAGAAATACTGCAAAGAAACCAGAAGGAAACTATGCAAAGAGGGCCACAACTTCAAGAATCTAATTACCTTGTTTTAACTGGGAGCTCTGCTTTACTCTCCCTGACTCCTTTGCAATACTCATGGTGGCCTTTTTGCATTCTAACGCTTTCTTTTTATATCTCTGAGGGAAAGTTCATCAACCACCCTACCATCACCCTGTGCCTGCGGTTAAGGTCAACCTCTTTCTCCATGAAACAGAAGGAGAAAGGGTGATGGGAGAACTAGTATTTATTGAGAACATACCATGTTCTAGGTCATTGGATTCTTATATTAGAGGAAACTAAAGCTCAAAGAACTAAACTTGCCTAATTTCCTATAGCTAGTAAGTGATATAGTCAGGATTTTGATCCAGGACTTTCTTACCCTAAAGTCTCTACTGTCTTTCTACTGTGCCACGGGGTCTCTCAGTATTTAGACATACAAATACATACAGACTAGAAAAATGATTGTCAACTAGATGATAGAAATAGTCATCTTACATTTCTTCACATCTTGTGTGAAATATGACTGACCTCGTTGGTCTTATTCGGAGAGTGAGGAGACAACCTTCTGGTCCCTGGATGTAACTAAGGGCTATTGTCCTCAGAACTCAGCATTCACAAACCTGATTGGTGGGAAGGAAGTGGGTGGGCTGCAATGAGCCAGTATCTGTTCAAGACCAGCCTCCTGGAGTAGAACAAGAGTTGCTGGACCTAGTCACAGATATTAAGTATAGAGAAGCTGTCAAGCAGTTAGCACTAGGGGAAGGAAGGCTTAAATACATATCAATGATACTTGTTCAACTTTGTTTTTCCCTTAATATTCACATTTTATATATGAGTAAGCTGAGGCTCAGAGAAGTTGTCACTTGCTCATAGGCATACAGCTTGTTAGTGGCAGAAACATATTTTTAACTCAGCTCTTTCTGACTCTAGGGTTATATAGCCACCGCTATACTGTACCGGGGAATGTGAATTAGGGAAGATTCAGAAGTCCAGTCAATTATACAGATCACTGGTCACTTTATAAGTGGCCACACCCCAACATAACTTATCTAAAGTTAAACCCTTACAACCCAATCCATCTGAAAAGTAAAAGGGAACTAGCCTGGCAGGAAATACGGTTTCTTAGGTTGCAGAAATTGATTGCCACTGGTGAAGAGGGCCAGAGCAGGTGCTGAAGTTATCAAAATATGGAACCAAGTAAGAAGCAGTGGAGAGGAGGCACTACTAGGAATTGAATGATTCCTTAGAACCAAAGGGGTGATTCTTTGCTTTATGACCTGGTAGGTGTATATGATGTATAGGTAGGTTGTCTCAGATTAAAGGGCTCAGGGAAAAAAGACACCTTCCCTTCCTACCCTTCACTCTTACTCCATTCCTTTGGAGGATCATGTTTGAGGTGTCACTAAATTTGCCTACTAGGAACTTTAAACATTTGTCTTGGAGTTATTGAGTTGGTAATTGGCAGCTTCACTCTCCTACTCATATCCAATGAACTGGAGATTTGGCACAGCCTAATGATGCTCACAGAAGTCCAGAAGTCCTTCCACAACATGGTCCAGTGTCTCATATTATATTTATTGGGCTGGGTGTGCCAATATGGAGTAAAAAGCAAAGTCCTTGTTAGGCTAGGCAAAAGAGGGAGTGATTGAAGATGGGATGAATCAGTTGGATATTTAGATCTGAGATCTACAAGATTGAGGGCTTCTGAAAACTTTACACAATCCTAAATAATGAATCTCCATGGTGGCACTGAAGAAGGAATTTTGGTTAAAAGAGAATAGACAGCTAGCCTAGGCAAATTCTTCAGTGGGAAAATAGATGAATTCATTATTATGTCTGTAGGAGCTGTAACAAATATTCATCACAGTGCATTTAGCTGTCAATTTCCACATGATGAGCTGTGGACAGGTGGAACAAGAAGTGGTAGGGAT
This sequence comes from Globicephala melas, assembly GCF_963455315.2. Taxonomy (NCBI): domain Eukaryota; kingdom Metazoa; phylum Chordata; class Mammalia; order Artiodactyla; family Delphinidae; genus Globicephala; species Globicephala melas. The sequence goes on from NC_083335.1 coordinate 71,534,398, forward strand.
GAGTGTGTGTGAAGAGAAATCACAAACACTCGGATATGTATTAAGAATTAGATCATTTTTTAGAAGAATAGAATGGTGCTGGCACAAGCAGATGGGAGTCTAAAGCAGGAGCTAAAAAGAATAATTAGGATAAGGTTTCCACCACCATCAGGATAGCATCATGACCCTTGGCAGGTAGCAAGTTCATAATTAAGTTTGTCTTAACCTTCAACTATGCCAGACGTTGCCAGTGCTGAGTGAATGAGACTCCACCAATAGTCCCCTTTGAACTATAGTTAGGGCTTTTAAAGGGTGGACTAGAACTCTTAATCTCCCAACTTTGTTAATAAAGAGGAGCAATGGGATGAAACTAAATTACATTTAATAGAAATGTAAAGAACATCATTTAAATTCAAATAATCAATTGCTCAAAGACCAAGATGGGTAAGACTTGGATTAGTAGTAGCAGATTTGAAAGAAACTTACGAGTTTTCTTTGACTATAGTTATAGTTTCTTTAACTTATAAGTTCATTGAGTGTTCTGTGGGCAAGGTTATCAAAAGGGCCAATGCCAACCTAAGCTGCATTAATAGAAAAATAGAATCTAGAACCAGGGAGGAGATGGGTCTCTTTCTTGTGCCCTGTGCCCTGCTAAGACCATCATAGTATATATGTTAAGTTCTGGGCTGTCCAAACTTCCCAATTAAATTGTGATTTCTTTTGAGGTAACAGGAATGCCAAAACCAAGTCAAAGGCAGAATAAAACTTTGTGTGGGAAAACCAAAGTCCAGAAAGCCAGAAGTGTTCCCAAACTGAAAGTATACATGAGAGACAAGGTTTGGAGCTGGAAAATCAGGGCTGGTATGATAAAATCATGCACAAAGGAGTTGGGAACAATGCCCATTGATGTTTTTATTGATTGACTGAGGCATAGCAAGTGGGTTGTTGAACCTACTTAACTCCAAAGCTATAATAGTCACTAAGCTGGGTTATTTTTTCAGGGGATATGTTGAAATACAAGTAAAAATGAGTAGGTAGAAATTCATAGTAAGGATAAAAGCAGAAGACAGAGCCCATAGATCCACTAAATTGAGAAAAAGGGAAGAGTCTGATGTAAGCACACATGACTGGCTTTGGGAGATATCCCAGGGGCTCCAGATCTAGCTGGAGGTTAGTATTTGGGGACTATGTAGGAGCCCAGTGCCAACCATTGTGCCAGAAGATCCCAGCCTGAGATGGGAACTTGGGAAACTGGGTAGGATTGAGCTTAAAGATGGATCTATCGGAGGGCTCAGATGTTAGGGATCTGGAAGATCTGCAGTTATGCAGGGGTGGTGATGTCAGTTGTGAAGTTAACTCAGTGCTCCTTTCTATACCTGTAAAAGGCAGATATTTGTAAACCCAACACAGACTATCAGGTCTCAAATGAGTGAGTGTCCTGAGCCCATTACTCTGGAAAGAACACACTCCCGGAGGCTGGGATCTTAGACCCAGGACATTTTGCATATGTCTTTTGGAATCCTGGGACAATTAGGAACCTGTCTGAGAGCATCTGGGGCCCAAAATAAGAATCTTCAGACTTTATCACCTCTGACCATTTGCATGAAATTGGGAAGTTAAGAGGAAACAAATACATCTGCTAAGGGCTTGTCCTGAATCCTCTGACTCATTCAGTTGCAAGGGAGATGAAAGTGTGTGTTTTGTGGGTATGTGGAGAGGAGGGCTTGTGTAGAACAGAGACCACAATGACAGAGAGATAATAACAATGATGACAACAAAGATATGTGCACACTTAAGGCTAATTTTGCCCTATAAAAGCAGGCTTGAATGGAATGGAGGAGAAAGATGAGACTACATAGAAATGCATATGATCTTTTTATGTATAACAACAACTCCCACTAGTGAATATGACCCAATCAATGTCATAGGCTTCTTTCACTGATATTAGCATTACCTCCTCTTTGCGGAAGAGAGGGGGCAGAGGGATAAGACAAGGGTGGAAACTTCCTCTACATAAGTACTCTTATCTTCACTATTCAATGCTTTAGCATACCAATGTTCAGAGACATTATGTAAGTTTCTAAGATCAAAGTTAATAGGCATATTTAGTCATCAAACACAGGTCTGTGTTACACTAGCCCCCAAAGTCTTAAACATGAAGCTATACTTCTTTCATTGGGTCTGAGGGTGTCAGATAGGAAAGGGAAGTCCTGAGAAATCCAGGGGATGATCAAGATTTGCAGTTAGATCAATAAGGGGAGGGGTAGAGATGGTTGTCAGAAAGACCAGAAAACACTCAGAGGTACTAAGGGCTTTACATATGTTATTTCTAAGTTCCATTGCAACACAACAAGGTAGGTGTTAGTTAGGATAACTAACTCTTCTTGTGTGCCTGGGATTTATATGGTTTTAGCTCTGAAATTCCTGTGTCCAGGAAACCCCTCAGTGTCAGGTAAACCAAGACTGTTTGTCATCCTGTTAGCCCACTTTACAAATGAAGATCATGAGTCTTATAGAGGTGAATAACTCATTCAATGCCATGAAATTAGTAAGAAACATAGAAAAGACTATCAACTCCAACAGCCAAGCCTTTTGGATTCAATATGCTGTACCCATGCTGTCTCTTCAGTAGTTCAAGAAGGCTAAAGAGGTGGTCTGGTAGAGTTTGGAAGGCTTTGGCTTTGCCATCATTTATAAATTTAGTAAATACTCATTAAACACCAATAATTATACAAAGTGCTGGAAATGGCTTCAGGGGAGAGACAGACAGTAAACTGATTATAGTAAATTAAATAAAAACATCACATAATGACTATATGGACGAGACACCCTAGCAACACAGAGGGAAAGTCTGTATTCTTCCTGGAGGGATCAGAAAAAGGCTTCTCAGAGGAAGTAATATTTGAAGTGAGTCTTGAATGATAACTAGGAACTTATCAGGAGGGTGATTCAGTCTTAGGGAATACTAGAAAGAAGAGGCAAAGGCAAAAAAGAACATGGAAGTTTGCAATTTTCACAAAACTGAGAGCAGGGTGGGAAAGGAAATAATAACAGGAGAAATTGGAGATGTAGGAAAGGATAATTTATCCATTCCACAAATATTTACAGAGTATTTATTGTGTTCCATACACTATTGTGAGCACTAGGAATAGAATAGTGAGCAAGACAGGCAAAGTCCTCAATCTCATGGAGCTTAAAGTCTAGTTTAAGAAGAAAAACAATAAACAAACAAGAAAATAACGGATAGTTATGAGTGCTGTGCAAAGAATAAGATTAGGTGATATGATTGACTGGGTGGATCTTGACTTGAGTGGCCCAGGAAGGCCTCTCTGAGGAGATGACATTTAAGCTGAGACCTAAATCATGAGAAGAAACCAGGCATGAGACACTAAGAAGGAAGAGCATTCTGGGCAGAGGAAACTTCTTAGGGAAAACACTAAGATGGGAATGAACTTGGTATGTTTGAGGAACAGCAAAGAGAGATAGTAGGGCAAAGGGTTAGCAGGGGGTAGGGACAGATTATTTAGAGTCTTAGATATCATTTTCTTTGAATAAGATAGTAAATCATTGGAGGTACAGAGCAGATGAATACCATGGTCTGATTTAGATTAAAAAGACTACTATGGATCTTTGGGGGAAGATGGTGGAAGAGTAAGATGCAGAGATCACCTTCCTCCCCACATATACACCAGAAATACATGTACACGTGGATCAACTCCTACAGAACACATACTGAACGCTGGCAGAAGACCTCAGACCTGCCAAAAGGCAAGAAACTCCCCACGTACCTGAGTAGGTCAAAAGAAAAAAGAATAAACAGAGACAAAAGAATAGGGACGGGACCTGCACCAGTGGGAGGGAGCTGTGAAAGAGGAAAAGTTTCCACAGATTAGGAAGCACCTTCTCAGATGGAGACTGTGGGTAGCGGAGGGGGAAAGCTTTGGAGCCACGGAGGAGAACACAGCAACAGGGGTGCGGAGGGCAAAGCAGAGAGATTCCCGCACAGAGGATCCGTGCCAAGCAGCACTCACAAGCCCAAGGGACTTGTCTGCTCACCCGCCAGGGTGGGCGGGGCTGGCAGATGAGGATCGGGCTTTGGTTGGAGCGCAGGGAGAGGACTGGGGTTGGTGGCGTGAACAGAGCCTGCAGGGGGTTAGTGCACCACGGCTAGCCAGGAGGGAGTCTGGGGAAAAGTCTGGAGCTGCCTAAGAGGCAAGAGACCTTTTCTTGCCTCATTGTTTCCTGGTGCGCAAGGAGAGGGGATTAAGAGCACTGTTTAAAGGAGCTCCAGAGACGGACGCGAGCCGCGGCTAACAGCGCGGACCCCAGAGATGAGCATGAGATGCTAAGGCTGCTGCTGCTGCCACCAAGAAACCTCTGTGAGAGCACAGGTCACTATCCACACCTCCCTTCCGGGGACGCTGTGCAGCCCGCCACTGCCAGGGTCCCGGGATCCAGGGACAACTTCCCCAGGAGAACACACAGTGCCTCAGGCTGGTGCAACGTACTGCCTGCCTCTGCCGCCGCAGGCTCGCCCCGCATCCGTACCCCTCATGCCCCCTGGCCTGAGTGAGTCAGAGTCCCTGAAGCAGCTGCTTCTTTAACCCCATCCTGTCTGAGTGAAGAACAGACGCCCTCCAGCGACCTACACACAGAAGCAGGGCCAAAGCTGAGCCAAACCAAAGCTGAGCCCCAGGAGCTGTGCGAACAAAAAAGAGAAAGGGAAATTTCTCCCAGCAGCCTCAGAAGCAGCGGATTAAAGATCCACAATCAACTTGATGTACACTGCAGCTGTGGAATACATGAATAGACAACGAATCATCCCAAATAGAGGAGGTGGATTTTCAGAGCAAGATTTATTATTTTTTCCCCTTTTCCTCTTTTTGTGAGTGTGTATGTGTATGATTCTGTGTGAGATTTTGTCCGTATAGCTTTGCTTTGAACATTTGTCCTAGGGTTCTATCCATCCATTTTTTGTCTTTTTTTCTTTCCTTTTAAAACTTTTTTTTCTTAATAATTATTTTTATTTTAATAACTATATTTTATTTACATTATTTTATCTTATTTCTCTTTCTTTCTTTCTTCTTTCCTTCCTTCCTTGCTTCTTTCTTTCTTTCTTTCTTTCATTCTTTTTTCTTTCTTTCTCATTTTTCTCCCTTTTATTCTGAGTGATGTGGATGAAAGTATCTTTGTGCTACAGCCAGGAATCAGTGCTGTGTCTCTGAGGTGGGAGAGCCAACTTCAGGACACTGGTCCACAAGAGACCTCCCAGCTCCACATAATATCAAAGAGCGAAAATCTCCTAGAGATCTCCATCTCAACATCAGCAACGAGCTTCACTCAATGACCAGCAAGCTACAGTGATGGACACCCTATGCCAAACAACTAGCAAGACAGGAACGCAACCCCACCCATTAGCAGAGAGGCTGCCGAAAATCATAATAAGTCCACAGACACCACAAAACACACCAACAGACGTGGACCTGCTCACCAGAAAGACAAGATCCAGCCTCATCCACCAGAACACAGGCACTAGTCCCCTCCACCAGGAAGCCTATATAACACACTGAACCAACTTTAGCCACTGGGGACAGACACCAAAAACAACGGGAAATACAAACCTGCAGACTGCAAAAAGAAGACCCCATACACAGTAAGATAAGCAAAATGAGAAGACAGAACAACACACAGCAGATAAAGGAGCAAGATAAAAACCCACCAGACCTAACAAATGAAGAGGAAATAGGAAGTGTACCTGAAAAAGAATTCAGAATAATGATAGTAAAGATGATCCAAAATCTTGGAAATAGAATAGAGAAAATGCAAGAAACATTTAACAAGGACCTAGGAGAAATAAAGATGAAACAAGCAATGATAAACAACACAATAAATGAAATTACAAATATGCTAGAAGAGATCAATAGCAGAAAAAATGAGGCAGAAGAACGGATAAGTGACCTGGAAGATAAAATAGTGGAAATAACTCCTGCAGAGCAGAATAAAGAAAAAAGAATGAAAAGAACTGAAGACAGTCTCAGAGACGCCTGGGACAACATTAAATGCACCAACATTTGAATTATAGGGGTTCCAGAAGAAGAAGAGAAAAATAAAGGGACTGAGAAAATATTTGAAGAGATTATAGTTGAAAACTTCCCTAATATGGGAAAGGAAATAGTTAATCAATTCCAAGGAGCACAGAGAGTCCCATAGAGGATAAATCCAAGGAGAAACATGCCAAGACACATATTAATCAAACTGTCAAAAATTAAATATAAAGAAAAAAACAGCAAATAACACAAAAGGGAATCCCCTTAAGGTTAACAGCTGATCTTTCAGCAGAAACTCTGCAAGCCAGAAGGGACTGGCAGGACATATTTAAAGTGATGAAGGAGAAAAACCTACAACAAACATTACTCTACACAGCAAGGATCTCATTCAGATTTGATGGAGATATTAAAACATTTACAGACAAGCAAAAGCTGAGAGAGTTCAGCACCACCAAACCAGCTCTACAACAAACTCTAAAGGAACTTTTCTAGGCAAGAAACACAAGAGAAGGAAAAGACCTACAATAACAAACTCAAAACAATTAAGAAAATGGGAATAGGAATATACATACCGATAATTACCTTAAGTGTAAATGGATTAAATGTTCCCACCAAAAGACACAGACTGGCTGAATGGATACAAAAACAAGACCCATATTTATGGTGTCTACAAGAGACTCACTTTAGACCTAGAGACACATACAGACTGAAAGTAAGGGGATGGAAAAAGATATTCCATGCAAATGGAAACCAAAACAAAGCTGGAGTAGCAATTCTCATATCAGACAAAATAGACTTTAAAATAAAGACTATTAGAAGAGACAAAGAAGGACACTACATAATGATCAAGGGATTTATCCAAGAAGAAGATATAAAATTGTAAATATTTATGCACACAACACAGGAGCACCTCAATACATAGACAAATACTAACAGCCATAAAAGGGGAAAGTGACAATAACACTTTCATAGTAGGGGACATTAACACCCCACTTTCACCAATGGACAGATCATCCAAAATGAAAATAAATAAGGGAACAGAAACTTTAAATGATACATTCAACAAGATGGATTTAATTGATATGTATAGGATATTCCATCCAAAAACAACAGAATACACATTTTTCTCAAGTGCTCATGGAACATTCTCCAGGATAGATCATATCTTGGGTCACAAATCAAGCCTTGGTAAATTTAAGAAAATTGAAAGTGTATCAAGTACCTTTTCCGACCACAATGCTATGAGACTAGATATCAATTACAGGAAAAGATCTGTAAAAATTACAAACACAAGGAGGCTAAACAATACACTACTTAATAACGAAGTGATCATTGATGAAATCAAAGAGGAAATAAAAAAATACCTAGAAACATATGACAATGGAGACATGGCGACCCAAAGCCAATGGGATGCAGCAAAAGCAGTTCTAAGAGGGAAGTTTATAGCAATACAATCCTACCTTAATAAATAGAAAACATCTCAAATAAACAACCTAACACTGCACTTAAAGCAATTAGTGAAAGAAGAACAAAAAACCCCAAAGTTAGCAGAAGGAAAGAAATCATAAAGATCAGATCAGAAATAAATGAAAAAGCAGAGGGAGGAACACTCCCAAACTCAATTTACGAGGCCACCATCACCCTGACACCAAAACCAGTCAAGGATGTCACAAAGAAAGAAAACTACAGGCCAATATCACTGATGAACATAGATGCAAAAATCCTCAACAAAATACTAGCAAACAGAATCCAACAGCACATTAAAAGGATCATACACCATGATCAAGTGGGGTTTATTCCAGGAATGCAAGGATTGTTCAATATATGCAAATCAATCAACATGATACACCATATTAACAAATTGAAGGAGAAAAAGCATATGAAAATCCCAATACATGCAGAGAAAGTTTTGACAAAATTCAACAATGATTTATGATAAAAACCCTGCAGAAAGTATGCATAGAGGGAACTTTCCTAAACATAATAAAGGCCATATATGATAAACCCACAACCAACATCATCCTCAATGGTGAAACACTGAAAGCACTTCCACTAAGATCAGGAACAAGAGAAGATTGCACGCTCACACCACTCTTATTCAACACAGTTTTGGAAGTTTCAGCCACAGCAATCAGAGAACAAAAGGAAATAAAAGGAAAGGAATCCAAATCAGTAAAGAAGAAGTAAAACTGTCACTCTTTGCAAATGACATGATACTATATAGAGAGAATCCTAAAGATGCTACCAGAAAACTACTAGAGCTAATCAAAGTAAAGTAGCAGGATACAAAATTAATGCACAGAAATCTCTGGCATAACTATACACTAATGATGAAAAATCTGAAAGTGAAATCAAGAAAACAATCCCATTTACAATTTCATGAAAAATAATAAAATATCTAGGAATAAACCTGCCTAAGGAGACAAAAGACCTGTATGCAGAAAATTGTAAGACACTGATGAAAGAAATTAAAGATGATACAAATAGATGGAGAGACATACCATGTTCTTGCATTGGAAGAATCAACATTGTGAAAATGACTCTACTACCCAAAGCAATCTATAGATTCAATGCAATCCCTATCAAACAACCACTGGCATTTTTCACAGAACTAGAACAAAATATTTCACACTTTGTATGGAAACACAAAAGACCCTGAATAGCCAAAGCAAGGATGAATCCAAGGCTTTTCCCTAAGCAACTGTGAGGTGTCATGAAGTGCCTCATGTTTCATGTTCAGTTTGGACTTCATTCTATAGATAGTAGGAGTTTTGAAGATGTTTAAGAAGGGAAGCAATATGGTCAGGTTTGTGTTTTAGAAAGAATACTGCAGCTAGGTGAAGAATGGATTGGAGAGGCAAGAGACAAGAAGCCAGGAGCTCTTGTCTGGCATATGCAATAGGCAATTGCAGTAGTCCAGAAGATAAATTTTGCGTCTGAATTAAGACAATGGCTATGGGAATAGAGAGGAAAGGATGGATTGCATATCTCCTAGCCAAGTGGAAACCAGAGGACTTATCAACTAATGATAAGGGGTTACTGAGTAAGGCAGAAATAGGTTTGAGTCCCAGATCCACCACTTACAAGTTGTGTGAATATGTTGTATAAATGATGAAGGAATAATTGTGATTTTAGGCAAAACTTTACCTCTCTCACCTTAGTTTTACACCTGTAAAGTAAGGATATGCTACATCAACGTGTTGTCGTGAGAATTAAAAGTCTATCTATGAACTGGAAAAAAAAATCGAAAAAAGAAAATAAAGTGAGCCCTTTCAGGCAGCATATAGTTCAAAAAAACTTTTTGTAATGCCACCTTTGTCCCCACCTGTGAGCCTAATACATAGTAAGTACTCATAAATGTCTCTATCCAATGTGAGGCAGGATTATACAGACAACTTATGAGGAGCTCAGTGTCTATGGGACACATACCACAAGGGGAGGGGCAGGTTATGCCCTCGGGATGATTATTTAATGACTATGAACTGGTCCTCAGATATGTCCCTTACCAAATTTTCATGCTGTTGCTTGACTGGGCTTTGCAGAAATCTTCACCTAGTAAATTTATCCTTTGGATAAGCCAACCACAAATGTGCTCATTTTTCTGAGGTTGTTATAGAGAACTTCTACTACCTAATCAAAACATGTTAGGATTAGATTGGCCCTAAAAATTCTTTAGGTAAATTGTTAAAAACTTTTTTTACTGGTTAATCCCTTTGTTCCAATGCAGTTTGAGTTGGAACCTCCTTATACTACAGATAACAGCAGAGTTGCTCTGGTTGAAGTGAAGTGTGATGGGCCCAAAGTTATGTAGATTACAGTTAGAAAACCATTTATTTAGAGCTTGTTGCTAAATCACTCTTCTCTCTATATCATTTAAGGAAAGTAAGTTCCAGAGAATTTAAGTGACTTAATTAGCTAATATCAGACATCTAGAAAATGATATAGTTAATTCTATTCATTTGCTCCTCTACCAGCTGACTATTCCTCATTAATATAAAGTTTAGCTTGGCCCTCAGTTTAGCCGGCTGCCTCCCTGAGCCCCAGAGAGCAGATATTTGCTACTAGAAGATTGATTTTTAGGGGTTAGGAAAGATATGGAGGCTAAAGAATTGAGTAGGAAGGGAGAGATAGAATCTTAGCATCTGTTCTAATACTTGGGGATGGTCCTAGAAAGGAAGGAATCTCTATTCAAGACAAGAGTGTATTAACATGTCTCTGTTGTGTGAGAAGGAGAGAGTGAGAGTGAGAGACAGGAGAGGAGAGGAGAGGAGAGAAGAAGGCAGGAGAGAGTCCAAACATAAGACTCTAAAATCCTGTCCTCAATCAGCCTATGAGGTCCCAGAAGGAAATTGCCTAGGGGGCAGTGTGAAAAAAGGAAGACTTGATGACCAAATCTTACTGTTGAACTCTAGTCCTGTTTAGATAGGCTAGACCTTATAGATCCAGGAGGGCTGTATTTTTTCTCTAGAGTAGGGAAGTCTATGTGGCCTCCTTGATAGTTCCCACATGGCTTTCTGAAAGATAGGCAGAGCAATTGATCCTCCAAGTTGATGGCTATATGCTTTTTGAAAAAGGAAGCTGCAAAGCTGGAAGAGTCAAGCTTGATGGGCACTTAAAGCAATATTTCTCAACAGCTGATCTGCAGATTCTCCTTAAAATGATGGCATGGGTTTTAACTCTCTCACATTTCTTTGGATCCATGGGAGATAATAGAAATTTCCCTAGATTACTAGGGAAACCAAGGCCTTGGATGATAGAACACTAGTCAGCTGAAATACGTATCATATTTTGAGAGAAAGTCATTTTCACATTGGGTCAAAAAGAGACACAATAACATGGGTTACTTGGGACTCATGCAAAAACAAAACAAAAAAAAGAGTTGAAAATAATAACAAATATTAAGGTTTCCTGTAAGTGAAATATCAGAAAGGAAAGTGTGTGGGAACTATAGCCAAACACCTCTGAGATTATCCTTCAGCCTGTCATGACTCCCTAGCTGAAGTGGCCCATAATAAGGAATATGAGCTCTTAAAAATGATGTAATTCAAAGGCCTAGGACCACATGAATATTCCTAGGATATTTCAGGCACTGTACTAGGGGGAGGTGGCACTAACTGGCTAACACTGATAGGTAGGGTATTATGCAGTATTTGCCATTTTGCCTGTTCATAAGAAACACCTGGGAGGCCCTTTAAAGATCCTTTAAGGAATTCCTCCCTGGGGATTCTGATAAAAGAAAACAGGGCTTAGGAATGTGCATCACAATAGGCATCTTGGGTGAAATACTATTGTAGGGAAAAGAGTTTGAGACTGGAAAGTGAGATAGACAGGGATCTCAGTTCTGACTTCATTGCTAACTAGCTGCACATGTCTGAGTAAATAAATTTTCTGAGCTTCAGATTTCTCATCTATAAATTTGATGTAATTATAACTGCCCATCCTACCTCACAGAGCTATTAGGAAGATATCATGCAATAATGTAAGTAAAAGCCACTTTACTAGAATTGCTAGAATGAGATGATGATAATGATGATGACGATGACTATAGCAGTGGAAAAGATGTCAATAGATCTGTAGCATAATTTGTGTAGGCTCACTAAGTGAGGGGTTTGTTGACAGCAGTGAGAGCCCAGATTGCAGACAAGTCATATTATCAAGGCTCTATCTGACAGGAGTGGGTAAAAAACAGTTGGTAGTAGCCCTGGAGGGCATGACTAGACAGAATGGAGATCATTCAGAGCAGAGTCTAGATTCAATAAATAACTGGATTAAAAATTGTCAAAGCTAAAGCAGGAAGGAAGACTAATCCCAACCCCCAAAAAGCTTATTGAATTTTCCTTCCCAGTTCCAGAATTAGGTGAGGCAGGCAGAAGGAATTCATGACTTCAGCTAGAAGTGGCTGGGGGAGGGCAGAATCTCACAGCTATCAGGATTTGATATTTTCCTTCAAAATATTCACGCTCTATGCTCTGACTGCATTTACTCTGGGAGTTTGATCTTGACTTACTTTCCCAAGTGTGTTTCCCTACTGAGAGGAGAATAAGCTGATATAAGTTTTCATATTGCTCATTGAAAATTAATAAATACACTCTAACTTATAAATTAGTCTCTGGTGGGTCGGTGAACATAAATAAATTCCTCGGGGTCTAACTCATCCCCAGGAAAGCTGTTGCAATGGTGTTTATGAATCTGTAAGTCTTAAATAGGACCTCTCAAGATGGAATGGGCTATCCAAAGGTAAACTATTGGGTGGGCCAAAAAGTGCCTTCGGTTATTAAGAAAAAATAAAAGACACATTTTTCATTTTCACCAAGAACTTTATTGAACAATGTATTCACCCTTTTGTTCCACTACCTTCTGCCATTTTTCAGGTAACTTCATAATTTTCCAGGGAATTGAAATTTTTTCCATTAAGAGAATTTTGTAAAGACCAAAATAAATGGAAACCTGAAGGTGTAATGTCTGGTAAATATGGCAGATGAATCAGAACTTCCCAGCCAAGCTGTAACAGTTTTTACCTGGTCATCAAAGAAAGACGCAGTCTTGCGTTATCCTGATGGAAGACTATGCGTTTTCTTTCGGCTAATTCTGGATGCTTTTCATAGACTGCCACTTTCAGATGGTCAAATTGGGAGCAGTACTTGTTGGAATTAATCGTTTGGTTTTCCAGAAGGAGCTCATAATAGAGGACTCCCTTCCAATCTCACCATATACACAACATCACTTTCTTTGGATGAAGATTGGGCTTTGGTGTAGTTGGTGGTGGTTCATTTCACTTGCCTCATGATCTCTTCCATTCCACATTGTTCTAGAGTATCCACTTTTCATTGCCTGTCACAATTTGTTTTAAAACAAATTTAAAATCGCATGAGGAAATATGGTCAAGAAGAGGTTTTTTTGGCTTAACTTATGTGGAACCCAAACATCAAAGAGATTCACATAACCAAGTTGGTGCAAATGATTTTCAGTGCTTTGTTTGGATATTTTGAGGATGTTGGTTCTCTCCCACGTGGTATAACGTTGATTGTTCTCAATTATTGTTTCGATTTGATCGCTATCACCTTCAACTGGTCTACCCCGCCATGGAGCATTGTCCAATGAGAAATCTCCAGCACAAAACTTCACAAACCACTTTTGACATGTTCGATCAGTCACAGCACCCTCTCCATACACTGCACAAATCTTTTTGTGTGTTTCAGTTGCGTTTTTACCTTTCTTGAAATAATAAAGCATAATGTTTCAAAAATATTGTTTTTTTCCTCCATCTTCAATATTAAAATGGCTACACAAAAATTCACCAACTTTGAGAAGTCTTTGTTAATGCACACTGATATGACAGATGTCACATACAATCGAATAAAATTGTTTTGAATGATGTTAAAGACAACCAAGTGCTACTAGAACCATCTTACAGAAAAAACTGAATGAACCTTTTGGCCTACCCAATAGCTTAGGGTCAGTTCAACCATGGCTTGACCACCATACTGTGCTCAGTGGTAGGTATGTCTCAGAAGCATCTGAGAGGGCATCTGAGAAATTATATCAAACTAGAAGCATCATGAAAATTCACTTGGAAACTCATTTTAGTATCAATGGTGTGCACTCTTTGTGGGTATTGTTTGAAAACCGTTCTACAGTGGAAAATAAGAATTGGTTTTGAGGGTAGATTATACCATGTTGTAACTATATGACCTTGGGCATAGCATTTGTTTATAACCATAAATGTTTATTTTAAATTTACACAGTACTTCTTCCTGTGTGGAGGAATACATTCCTAATAAATCAACCTTCCTGAAGTGACAAAAATAAACTCTGGGCCAAATGCAATAAAACAACTACCCAAAGTCTCTGGGGAACAAACAAAAGCAATTATATTCTATAGGGGAATCTAAACTTTGAGAAAGTGATCAAATGGGGTAGGTTTCCCATTTTTATTACTTTGAACTGAGGGAAACCAAAATTGTGGCACAGCACAGGATAGAGAAAATTCTTATGAAGGACTGCTGTCTTTCTGGCTAGAAAGACTAGGGGAAGGAGCTCAGGGTATAGGGCTTCCAAAGACTGAGGGGGGACCCAAAAATAAAAATCCAGAGAAGAATCCACATTTTGTGTAAAAACTCTGCCAAGTCACTAGCTGAACCACACAGTTTGCAATCAGTCTTAACTGAGATCTTAGCTGCCTCCCACAGCAGGCATGACAGCTTGAAATTTGACTCTAACCAAATTTGAGTAATCTTCTGGTAACTATTAGTAATAATTTGAGTCTAGCCAAGTTAATTGGTGACTAAAATATTCAACACTGTTAAGAGGCATATAAGAGAATACAGAGCTCTACAATACAACATTTACCATGTGCAGGAAACAAGCCAATATTAATCTACATATAAAAAGCCATAAAAGTATGAGCCACTCTCAGAAATAAAGGTGGCAATTCCAAGATCACCTGTATGTTAGAATTATTAGACGAGGACTTCAGAGCAGCTGTTAAAACTGTGTTTGGTGAGTTAAAGAAAATACAATGAATGAAAATGTAGGTGGTATTAGCAGAGATTAGAAATGTAAGATAAAACTAAATGATAATTTCAATGGAAAAACACAAATTTTGAAATAAGAGTTATATGGAGTCAAGAGCAAATGGAGATGATATAAGAAGAACTGAGTGGGGAGAAGGGGAAGATGGCAGAAGAGTAAGATGCAGAGATCACCTTCTTCCACACAGATACATCAGAAATACACCTACCCGTGGAACAACTCCTACAGAACACCTATTGAACGCTGGCAGAAGACCTCAGACTTCCCAAAAGGCAAGAAACTCCCCACGTACCAGGGTAGGGCAAAAGAAAAAAGGAAAAACAGAGACAAAAGAATAGGGAGGGGACCTGCACCAGTGGGAGGGAGCTGTGAAGGAGGAAAGGTTCCCACACACTAGGAAGCCCCTTCGCAGGTGGAGACTGTGGGTGCCGGAGTGGGGAGGCTTCGTAGCTGTGGAGGAGAGCACAGCAACAGGAGTGCGGACGGCAAAGCAGAGAGATTCCCGCACAGAGGATCAGTGCCGACCGGCACTCACCAGCCCGAGAGGCTTGTATGCTCACCTGCCGGGGCAGGCAGGGCTGGGAGCTGAGGCTCGGGCTTCGGTTGTATCCCAGGGAGAGGACTGGGATTGGCTGCATGATCACAGGCTGAAGGGGGCTAGTGTGCCACAGCTAGCCGGGAGGGAGTCTGGGAAAATGTCTGGAGCTGCCTAGGAGGCAAGAGACTTTTTCTTCCCTCTTTGTTTCCTGGTGCACAAGGAGAGGGGATTAAGAGCACTGCTTAAAGCAGCTCCAGAGATGGGCGCGAGCCGCGGCTAACAGCGCGGACCCCAGAGACGGGCATGAGACTCAAAGACTGCTGCTGCCACCACCAAGAAGCCTGTGTGTGAACACAGGTCACTATCAACACCTGCATTCCAGGGAGCCTGTGCAGCCCAGCATTGCCAGGGTCCCAGGATCCAGGGACACCTTCCCCAGGAGAACGCACGGTGTGTCTCAGGCTGGTGCAATGTCCCACCTGCCTCTGCCGCTGCAGGCTCGCCCCACATCGTAATCCTCCAGATCCCCCACCTGAGTGATTCAGAGCCACAGAATCAGCTGCTCCTTTAAACCCATCCTGTCTGAGCAAAGAACAGACACCCTCAGGCAACCTACACACAGAGTCGGGGACAAATTCAAAGCTGAGCCCCGGGAAATGTGCAAACAAAGTACAGAAAGGGAAATCTCTCCCAGCAGCCTCAGGAGCAGCGGATTAAATCTCCACAATCAACTTGATGTACCCTGCATCTGTGGAATACCTGAAGAGACAACGAATGATCCCAAATTGAGGAGGTGGATTTTCAGAGCAAGATTTATTATTTTTTCCACTTTTCCTATTTTTGTGATTGTGTATGTGTATACTTCTGTGGAAGATTTTGTCTGTATAGATTTGCTTTCACCATTTGACCTAGGGTTCTATCTCTCCATTTTTTTTATTTTTTTAAAAAATATTTTCTTAATAATTATTCTTTATTTTAATTTTTTTTTATTTTATCTTACTTTATTTTAATTTATTTTATCCTCTTCCTTCCTTCCTTCCTGTCTTTCTTTCTACTTTTTCTCACCTTTATTCTGAGCCTTGTGGATGAAAGCCTTTTGATGCTACAGCAAAGTGTCAGTGCTGTGCCTCTGAGGTGGGAGAGCCAACTTCAGAATACTGGTCCACAAGAGACCTCCCAGCTCGACGAAATAGCAAATGGCAAAAATCTCCCAGATATCTCCATCTCAACACCAAGACCCAGCTTCACTCAACGACCAGCAAGCTACAGTGCTGGACACACTATGCCAAACAACAAGCAAGACAGGAACACAACCCCACCCATTAGCAGAGACGCTGCCTAAAATCATTAAGTCCACAGACACCCCAAAACACACCATCAGACGTGGATCTGTCCACCAGAAGGGCAGATCCAGGCTCCTCCACCAGAACACAGACACTAGTCCCATCCACCAGGAAGCCTACACAACACACTGAACCAAACTTAGCCACTGGGTACAGACACCACAAGCAACAGGAATTATGAACCTGCAGCCTGCGAAAAGGAGACCACAAACACAGTAAGATAAGCAAAATGAGAAGACAGAAAAACACACAGCAGATGAAGGAGCAAGATAAAAACCCACCAGACCTAACAAATGAAGAGGAAATAGGCAGTCTACCTGAAAAAGAATTCAGAATAATGATAGTAAAGATGATCTAAAATCTTAGAAATAGAATAGAAAAAAATGTAAGAAACATTCAACAAGGACCTAGAAGAACTAAAGATGACACAAGCAATGATGAACAACACAATAAATGAAATTAAAAATACTCTAGAAGGGATCAATAGCAGAATAACTGAGGCAGAGGAATGGATAACTGACCTGGAAGATAAAATAGGGGAAAAAACTACTGCAGAAAAGAATAAAGAAAAAAGAATGAAAAGAACTGAGGGCAGTCTCAGAGACCTCTGGGATAACATTAAATGCACCAACATTTGAATTATAGGGGTACCAGAACAAGAAGAGAAAAAGAAAGGGACTGAGAAAATATTTGAAGAGATTATAGTTGAAAATTTCCCTAATATGAGGAAGGAAGTAGTTAATCAAGTCCAGGAAGCACAGAGAGTCCCAAAGAGGATAAATCCAAGAAGAAACACGCCAAGACACATATTAATCAAACTGTCAAAAATTAAATACAAAGAAAACCATATTAAAAGAAACAAGGGAAAAACAACAAATAACACACAAGGGAATGCCCATAAGGTTAACAGCTGAACTTACAGCATGAACTCTGCAAGACAGAAGGGAGTGGCAGGATATATTTAAAGTGATGAAGGAGAAAAATCTACAACCAAGAATACTCTACCCAGCAAGGATCTCATTCAGATTTGATGGAGAAATTAAAACCTTTACAGACAAGCAAAAGCTGAGAGTTCAGCACTACCAAACAAGCTTTAAAACAAATGCTAAAGGATCTTCTCTAGGCAAGAAAAACAAGAGAAGGAAAAGACCTACAATAACAAATGCAAAATAATTAAGAAAATGGGAATGGGAACATACATATTGATAATTACCTTAAATGTAAATGGATTAAATACTCCCACCAAAATACACAGAGTGGCTGAATGGATACAAAAACAAAACCCATATATATGTCATCTACAAGAGACCCATTTCAGACCTAGAGACACATACAGACTGAAAGTGAGGGGTTAGAAAAAGATATTCCACGCAAATGGAAAGCAAAAGAAAGCTGGAGTAGCAATTTTCATATCAGAAAAAATAGACTTTAAAATAAAGAATATTAGAAGAGACAAAGAAAGACACTACACAATGATCAAGGGACCAATCCAAGAAGAAGATATAACAATTGTAAATATTTATGAACCCAACATAGGAGCACCTGAATACATAAGGCAAATACTAACAGCCATGAAAGGGGAAATCGACAGTAACACATTCATAGTAGGGGACTTTAACACCCCACTTTCACCAATGGACAGATCATCCAAAATGAAAATAAAGGAGGAATCACATGCTTTAAAAGGTATATAAAACAAGATGGACTTAATTGATATTTATAGGACATTCCATAATAAAACAACAGGATACACATTTTCCTCAAGTGCTCATGGAACATTCTCCAGGATAGATCATATCCTGGGTCACTAATCAAGCCTTGGTAAATTTAAGAAAATTGAAATTCTATCAAGTTTCTTTTCTGAAAACAATGTTATGAGACTAGATATCAATTACAGGAAAAGATCTGTAAAAAATACAAACACATGGAGGCTAAACAATATACTACCTAATAACGAAGTGATCACTGAAAAAATCAAAGAGGAAATTAAAAAATACCTAGAAACAAATTGGCAATGGAGAAATGATGAACCAAACCTATGGTATGCAGCAAAAGCAGTTCTAAGAGAGAATTTTATAGCAATACAATCCTACCTTAAGAAACAGGAAACATCTCGAATAAACAACCTAACCTTGAACCTAAAGCAATTAGAGAAAGAAGAACCAAAAGAACCCCAAAGTTAGCAGAAGGAAAGAAATCATAAAGATCAGATAAGAAATAAATGAAAAAGAAATGAAGGAAATGATAGCAAAGATCAATAAAACTAAAAGCTGGTTCTTTGAGAAGATAAACTAAATTGATAAATCATTAGCCAGACTCCTCAGGAAAAAAAGGGAGAAGACTCAAATAAATAGAATTAGAAATGAAAAAGGAGAAGTAACAACTGACACTGCAGAAATACAAAAGATCATGAGAGATTACTACAAGCAACACTATGCCAATAAAATGGACAACCTGGAAGAAATGGACAAATTCTTAAAAATGCACAACTTTCCAAGTCTAAATCAGGAAGAAACAGAAAATATGAACAGACCAATCACAAGCAATGAAATTGAAATGTGATTAAAAATCTTCCAACAAACAAACGCCCAGCACCAGAAGGTTTCACAGGGGAATTCTATCAAATGTTTGGGGAAGAGCTAACACCTAACCTTCTCAAGCTCTTCCAAAATATAGCAGAGGGAGGAACACACCCAAACTCATACTAAGAGGCCACCATCACCCTGATACCAAAACCAGACAAGGATGTCACAAAGAAAGAAAACTACAGCCCAATATCACTGATGAACATAGATGTAAAAATCTTCAGATAATACTAGAAAACAGAATCCAACAGCACATTAAAAGGATCATACACCATGATCAAGTGGCGTTTATTCCAGGAATACAAGGATTCTTCAATATATGCAAATCAATCGATTTGATACACAATATTAAAAAATTGAAGGAGAAAAACCATATGGTCATCTCAATAGATGCGGAGAAAGCTTTTGACAGAATTCAACACCCATTTATGATAAAAACCCTGCAGAAAGTAGGCATAAAGGGAACTTTCCTCAACATAATAAAGGCCATATATGACAAACCCACAGCCAACATCGTCCCCAGTGGTGCAAACCTGAAAGCATTTCCACTACGATCAGGGACAAGACAAGGTTGCCCACTCTCACCACTCTTAATCAACAGAGTTTTGGAAGTTTTAGCCACAGCAATCAGAGAAGAAAAGGAAAAAAAGGAATCTAAATTGGAAAGGGAGAAATAAAGCTGTCACTGTTTGCAGATGACATGATACTATACATAGAGATTCCTAAAGATGCTACCAGAAAACTCCTACAGCTAATCAATGAATTTGGTAAAGTAGCAGCATACAAAATTAATGCACAGAAATCTCTGGCATTCCTATACACTAATGATGAAAAATCTGAAAGTGTAATCAAGAAAATACTCCCCTTTACCACTGCAACCTAAAGAATAAAATATCTAGGAATAACCCTACCTAAGGGGACAATAGACGTGTATGCAGAAAATTGTAAGACACTGATGAAAGAAATTAAAGATGATACAAATAGATAGAGAGATATACCATGTTCTTGGATTGGAAGAATCACCATTGAGAAAATGACTCTACTACCCAAAGCAATCTACAGATTCAATGCAATTCCTATCAAACTACCACTGGCATTTTTCATAGAAATAGAACAAAAAATTTCACAATTTTTATGGACACACAAAAGACCCTGAATAGCCAAAGCAATCTTGAGGACGAAAAACAGAGCTGGAGGAATCAGGCTCCCTGACTTCAGACTATACTACAAAGCTACAGTAATCAAGACAGTATGGTACTGGCACCAAAACAGAAATATAGATCAATGGAACAGGATAGAAATCCCAGAGATAAACCCATGCAATATGGTCAACTTATCTTTGATATAGGTGGCAGGAATATATAGTGGGGAAATGACAGACTCTTCAATAAGCTGTGATGGTAAAACTGGACAGATACATGTGAAAGTATGATATTAGAACACTCCCTTACCCCATACATAAAAATAAGCTCAAAATGGATTAAAGACCTAAATGTAAGGCCAGAAACTATAAAATTCTTAGAGGAAAACATAGGCAGAACACTCTATGACGTAAATCACAGCAAGATCCCTTTTGACCCACCTCCTAGAGAAATGGAAATAAAAATAAACAAATGGGACCTAATGAAACTTCAAAGCTTTTGCACAGCAAAGGAAACCACAAACAATCCCAAAAGACAACTCTCAGAATGGGATAAATTATTTGCAAATGAAGCAACTGACAAAGGATTAATCTCCAAAATTTACAAGCAGCTCATGCAGGTCAATAACAAAAAAACAAACAACCCAATCCAAAAATGCGCAGAAGACCTAAATAGACATTTCTCCAAAGAAGACATACAGACCGCCAACAAACACATGGAAGAATGCTCAACATCATTAATCATTAGAGAAATGCAAATCAAAACTACCATGAGATATCATCTCACACCGGTCAGAATGGTCATCATCAAAAAATCTAGAAACAGTAAATGCTGGAGAGGGTGTGGAGAAAAGAGAACACTTTTGCACTGCTGGTGGGAATGTGAATTGGTACAGCCACTATGGAGAACAGTATGGAGGTTCCTTAAAAATCTACAAATAGAACTACCATATGACCCAGCAATCCCACTACTGGGCATATACCCTGAGAATACCATAGTTCAAAAAGAGTCATGTATCAAAATGTTTATTGTAGCTCTATTTACAATCGCCAGGAGATAGAAACAATGTAAGTGTCCATCATCGGATGAATGGATAAAGAAGATGTAGCACATATATACAATGGAATATTAGTCATAAAAAGAAACGAAATTGAGCTATTTGTAATGAGGTAGATGGACCTTGAGTCTGTCATACAGAGTGAAGTAAGTCAGAAAGAGAAAGACAAACACCGTATGCTAACACATATATATGGAATCTAGGAAAAACAAATGTTATGAAGAACCTAGATGTAAGACAGGAATAAAGACACAGACCTACTAGAGAGTGGACTTGAGGATATGGGGTAGGGGAAGGGTAAGCTGTGACAAAGTGAGAGAGTGGCATTGACATATATCCACTACCAAACGTAAAATAGATAGCTAGTCGGAAGCAGCCGCATAGCACAGGGAGATCAGCTCGGTGCTTTGTGACCACCTAGAGGGGTGGGATAGGGAGGGTGGAAGGGAGGGAGATGCAAGAGGGAAGAGTTATGGGAACATATGTATATATATAGCTGATTCAGTTTGTTATAAAGCAGAAACTAACACACCATTGTAAAGCAATTATACTCCACTAAAGATGTTAAAAAAAAAAAAAAGAAGAAGAACTGAGTGAACTTGCAGACATATCAATAGGAACATTCCAATCTGAAAAATAAGAAAAAAAAAAACAAATTTAAAAAATGAAGAGATTCTCAGTGACCTGTGGAAGAGCACTAAATTTTAACAGATGGGAATGAGAGTACTAGAAAGAGAAGAATGAGAAAATGGGACAGAAAATGTTATTTGAAGAAAAAATGGCTGAGAAGTTATGAAGTTTGGCAAAGGAAATCAAGTTTTAGATTCATTCACCACACCAGACCCCAGAGAAGATATAAATGAAGAAAACGTGTTTAAATACATACGAGTCAAACTTCAAGAAATGAAAGATAGAAAGAAATTGTGAAAGTAGCCAGTTGAAAATGACACCTTATATGTGGGGTAACAATTCAAATCTTGATATACTTCCATCAGAATTCATGAAGGCCAGAAGAGAGTAGAGCAGTATCATTAAAGTGCTGAAAGAAAAGCTGTCAGTTCTATATCCAGTAAAAATAACCTTCAAAATGGAGGTAAAATAAAGATATTCTCAGATAAAGGAATTCTGAAATAATTAATTGCTAGACTACATAAAAGCTATATAGGATTCTTTAGGCTGTAGAAAAATCATGCTCGAGGGAAACCCAGATCTTCCAGACTAAATGAAAAGTATCACAAGTATAAATAGGTGAATATCAAATACTATTTTTTCTCTTAATTTTTAAAAATATCTTAATTTCTTTAAAACACACCTTACTGTATATGTATGTGTAAGATTCTCTGAAGTGTACAACTTATGTAGATTAATATACATATTTATATGTATTAAATATGGTATAAAAGATTGAGGATAGCTGTGGTGATGTATGTATATGGTTGCAAGTTTTATATTTTCTGTGAGGTGGAAAAATATTAACTCCAAATACATGGTGAAAAGTTTGTTATGCATATCACAGTCCTTAGGACAACCACTAAAAAATACAAATAAGAATAGCTAAAAGGCCAATAGAGAAAATAAAATGACTCTCTAAAAGATATTTACATTAAAAAATTCATAAATCAAAAAAAGAAAAAGACAGGAAAAGGAAATAGGACAAAAACTAGAAGAGACAAATCAGAAAAAATAAGAATAAAAGAATATAGTTAAACCCTACAATTTCAATAATTGCATTACATGTTGATAGGCTAAGTGCTCCAACTGAAAGACAACGATTTTCAAAATGCATTAAAAAAAGCAAACCAAACTACAAGAGGCACACTATAAATGTAAAGACACAAAAATGTTGAAAGTAAATGGATGCAAATGGTTATACCAGGCAAATAATAAGCATATGAAGGCTGAAATTGCTATATTAGTATCGGTAAAATAGACTTCAGAATAAGAAATTTTACCCTAAAAGATAGCTATTTCAAAAAGATAAAAGGGTCTATTCATCAGGAATAAATAACTATCATACACATGAATAGGATGAATAAGAAAGGCTCAAAGTACATAAAGCAAAAACTGACAGACAATTGGACAATTGGACAAATAGGCAATCAAACCATTGTAGTAAGAGGTTTGACCACCCTTTTCTCAGAAATTTATAGTAAAAAGAAACAAAAAATCAGTAAAGACATAGAGGTTCTGAAC
Organism: Globicephala melas; assembly: GCF_963455315.2. Lineage (NCBI taxonomy): Eukaryota > Metazoa > Chordata > Mammalia > Artiodactyla > Delphinidae > Globicephala > Globicephala melas. The sequence continues at coordinate 71,557,814 of NC_083335.1, forward strand.
AACACTATCAAACACCTTGACACTTATATTTATATAATAGACTATGCAAAATCTTCTGACAACATATTCTTTCAAGTGCTCATTGTGCATTCACCAAGAGAGACCATATACTACTGGTTCATAAAACAGTCTCTATAAATTTTTTTAAACATATTTATTGTGGTATAATTGCTTTACAATGGTGTGTTACTTGCCGCTTTATAACAAAGTGAATCAGTTATACATATACATATGTTCCCATATTTCTTCTCTATTGTGTCTCCCTCCCTCCCACCCTCCCTATACCACACTTCCAGGCGGTCACAAAGCACCGAGCTGATCTCCCTGTGCTATGCGGCTGCTTCCCACTAGCTATCTCCCTTATGGTTGGTAGTGTAGATATGTCCATGCCTCTCTCTCGCTTTGTCACAGCTCACCCTTTCCCCTCCCCAAATCCTCAAGTCCATTCTCTAGTAGGTCTGTGTCTTTATTCCTATCTTACCCCTAGGTTCTTCATGACATTTTTTTCCCTTAAATTCCATATATATGTGTTAGCATACAGTATTTGTCTTACTCTTTCTGACTTACTTCACTCTGTATGACAGAGTCCAGGTCTATCCACCTCCTTACAAATAGCTCAATTTCGTTTCTTTTTATGGCTGAGTAATATGCCATTGTATATATGTGCCACTTCTTTTTTATCCATTCATCCGATGACAGGCACATAGGTTGTTTCCATCTCCAGACTATTGTAAATAGAGCTGCAATGAACATTTTGGTACATTACTCTTTTTCAATTATGGTTTTCTCAGGGTATATGCCCAGTAGTGGGATTGCTGGGTCATATGGTAGTTCTATTTGTAGTTTTTTAAGGAACCTCCATACTGTTCTCCATAGTGCCTGTACCAATTCACATTCCCACCAGCAGTGCAAGAGTGTTCCCTTTTCTCCACATGCTCTCCAGCATTTACTGTTTCTAGAATTTTTGATGATGGCCATTCTGACTGGTGTGAGGTGATATCTCATTGTAGTTTTGATTTGCATTTCTCTAATGATTAATGATGTTGAGCGTTCTTTCACATGTTTGCTGGCAGTCTGTATACCTTCTTTGGAGAAATGTCTATTTAGGTCTTCTGCCCATTTTTGAATTGGGTTGTTTGTTTTATTTTTTATTAAGTTGCATGAGCTGCTTATAAATTTTGGAGATTAATCCTTTGTCAATTGCCTCATATGCAAATATTTTCTCCCATTGTGAGGGTTGCCTTTTGGGCCTGTTTATGGTTTCCTTTGCTGTGCAAAAGCTTTGAAGTTTCATTAGTTCCCATTTGTTTATTTTTGTTTTTATTTCCATTTATCTAGGAGGTGGGTCGAAAAGGATCTTGCTGTGATTTATGTCATAGAGTGTTCTGCCTATGTTTTCCTCTAAGAGTTTGAAAGTTTCTGGCCTTACATTTAGGTCTTTAATCCATTTTGAGCTTATTTTTGTGTATGGTGTTAGGGAGTGATGTAATCTCATACATTTACATGTACCTATCCAGTTTCCCCAGCACCACTTATTGAAGAGGCTGTCCTTTCTCCACTGTACATTCCTGCCTCCTTTATCAAAAATAAGGTGACCATTTGTGCGTGGGTTTATCTCTGGGTTTTCTATCCTGTTCCATTGATCTATCTTTCTGTTTTTGTGCCACTACCATACTGTTTTGATTACTGTAGCTTTGTAGTATAATGTGAAGTCAGGGAGCCTGATTCCTCCAGCTCCGGTTTTCGTTCTCAAGATTGCTTTAGCTATTCGTGGTCTTTTGTGTTTACATACAAATTGTGAAAATTTTTGTTCTATTTCTGTGAAAAATGCCAGTGGTAGTTTGATAGGGATTGCATTGAATCTGTAGATTGCTTTAGGTAGTAGAGCCATTTTCACAATATTGATTCTTCCAATCCAAGAACATGGTATATCTCTCCATCTATTTGTATCATCTTTAATTTCTTTCATCAGTGTCTTACAATTTTCTGCATACAGGTCTTTTGTCTCCTTAGGTAGGTTTATTCCTAGATATTTTGTTCTTTTTGTTGCAATGGTAAATGGGAGTGTTTTCTTGATTTCGCTTTCAGATTTTTCATCATTAGTGTATAGGAATGCCAGAGATTTCTGTGCATTAATTTTGTATCCTGCAACTTTACCAAATTCATTGATTAGCTCTAGTAGTTTTCTGGTAACATCTTTAGGAATCTCTATGTATAGTATCATGTCATCTGCAAACAGTGACAGCTTTACTTCTTCTTTTCTGATTTGGATTCCTTTAATTTCCTTTCCTTCTCTGATTGCTGTGGCTAAAACTTCCAAAACTATGTTGAATAAGAGTGGTGAGTGTGGGCAACCTTGTCTTGTTCCTGATCTTAGTGGAAATGCTTTCAGTTTTTCACCATTGAGGATGATGTTGGCTGTGGGTTTGTCATATATGGCCTCTATTATGTTGAGGAAAGTTCCCTCTATGCCTACATTCTGCAGGGTTTTTATTATAAATGGGTGTTGAAATTTGTCGAAAGCTTTCTCTGCATCTATTGAGATGATCATATGGTGTTTCTCTTTCAATTTGTTAATATGGTTTATCACATTGATTGATTTGTGTATATTGAAGAATTCTTGCATTCCTGGAATAAACCCCACTTGATCATGGTATATGATCCTTTTAAGGTGCTCTTGGATTCTGTTTGCTAGTATTTTCTTGAGGATTTTTGCATCTATGTTCATCAGTGATATTAGGCTGTAGTTTTCTTTCTTTGTGACATCTTTTTCTGGTTTTGGTATCAAGGTGATCGTGGCCTTGTAGAAGGAATTTGCGAGTGTTCCTCCCTCTGCTATATTTTGGAAGAGTTTGAGAAGGATATGTGTTAGCTCTTCTCTAAATGTTTGAAAGAATTCGCCTGTGAATACATCTGGTCCTGGGCTTTTGTTGGTTGGAAAATTTTTAATGACATTTTCAATTTCAGTGCTTGTGATTGGTCTGTTCATATTTTCTATATCTTCCTGATTCAGTCTTGGCAGGTTGTGCATTTCTAAGAATTTGTCCATTTCTTCCAGGTTGTCCATTTTTTTGGCATAGAGTTGCTTGTAGTAATCTCTCATGATGTTTTGTGTTTCTGCAGTGTCAGTTGTTATTTCTCCTTTTTCATTTCTAATTCTATTGATTTGAGTCTTCTCCCGTTTTTCTTGATGAGTCTGGCTAATGGTTTATCTATTTTGTTTATCTTATCAAAGAACCAGCTTTTAGTTTTATTGATCTTTGCTATCATTTCCTTCATTTCTTTTTCATTTATTTCTGATCTGATTTTTATGATTTCTTTCCTTCTGCTAACTTTGGGAGTTTTTTGTTCTTCTTTTTCTAATTGCTTTAGGTTCAAGGTTAGGTTGTTTATTCGAGATGTTTCTGTTTCTGAAGGTGGGCTTGTATTGCTATAAACTTCCCTCTTAGAACTGCTTTTGCTGCATCCCATACGTTTTGGGTCATCGTGTCTCCATTGTCATTTGTTTCTAGGTATTTTGTGATTTCCTCTTTGAGTTCTTCAGTGATCACTTCATTATTAAGTACTGTATTGTTTTGCCTCCATGTGTTTGTATTTTTTACAGATCTTTTCCTGTAATTGATATCTAGTCTCATATTATTGTGGTCAGAAAAGATACTTGATACAATTTCAATTTTCTTAAATTTACCAAGGCTTGATTTGTGAACCAAGATATGATCTATCCTTGAGAATGTTCCATGAGCACTTGAGAAAAATGTGTATTCTGTTGTTTTTGGATGGAATGTCCTATAAATATCAATTAAGTCCATCTTGGTTAATGTATCATTTAAAGCCTGTGTTTCCTTATTTATTTTCATTTTGGATGATCTGTCCATTGGTGAAAGTGGGGTGTTAAAGTCCCCTACTATGAATGTGTTACTGTCGATTTCCCCTTTTATGGCTTTTAGTATTGCTTTATGTATTGAGGTGCTCCTATGTTAGGTGCATAAATATTTACAATTGTTATATCTTCTTCTTGGATTGATCCCTTGATCATTATGTAGTGTCCTTCTTTGTCTCTTCTAATAGTCTTTATTTTAAAGTCTATTTAGTCTGATATGAGAATTGCTACTCCAGCTTTCTTTTGATTTCCATTTGCATGGAATATCTTTATCCATCCCTTACTTTCATTCTGTCTGTGTCTCTAGGTCTGAAGTGGGCCTCTTGTAGATAGCATATATATGGGTCTTGTTTTTGTATCCATTCAGCCAATCTGTGTCTTTTGGTGGAGCATTTAGTCCATTTATATTTAAGGTAATTATTGATATGTATGTTCCTATTCCCATTTTCTAAAGTGTGTTGTGTTCGTTACTGTAGGTCTTTTCCTTCTCTTGTGTTTCTTGCCTAGAGAAGTTTCTTCAGCATTTGTTGTAAAGCTGCTTTGGTAGTGCTGAACTTTCTCAGCTTTTGTTTGTTTGTAAAGGTTTTATTTTCTCCATGAAATATGAATTATATCCTTGCTGGGTAGAGTAATCTCGGTTGCAGGTTTTTCTCCTTCATCACTTTAAATATGTCCTGCCACTCCCTTCTGTCTTGCAGAGTTTCTGCTGAAAGGTCAGCTGTTAATGTAATGGGGATTCCCTTGTGTGTTATTTGTTGTTTTTCCCTTGCTGCTTTTAATATGTTTTCTTTGTATTTAGTTTTTGACAGTTTGATTAATATGTGTCTTAGCTTGTTTCTCCTTGGATTTATCCTGGATGCGACTCTCTGTGCTTTCTGGAATTGCTTAACTATTTCCTTTTCCATATTAGGGAAATTTTCAACTATAATCTCTTCAAATATTTTCTCAGACCCTTTGTTTTCCTCTTCTTCTTCTGGAACCCCTATAATTCGATTGTTGGTGCATTTAATGTTGTTCCAGAGGTCTCTGAGGCTGTCCTCAGTTCTTTTCATTCTTCTTTCTTTATTCTGCTCTGCAGTAGTTATTTCCACTCTTTTATATTCCAGGTCACTTATCCGTTCTTCTGCCTCAGTTATTCTGCTATTGATCCCATCTAGAGTATTTTTAATTTCATTTATTTTGTTGTTCATCATTGCTTGTTTCATCTTTATTTCTTCTAGGTCTTTGTTAAATGTTTCTTGCATTTTCTCTATTCTATTTCCAAGATCTTGTATCATCTTTAGTATCATTATTCTGAATTCTTTTTCAGGTAGACTGCTTATTTCTTCTTCATTTGTCAGGTTTGGTGAGTTTTTATCTTGCTCCTTCATCTCCTCTGTGTTGTTCTGTCTTCTCATTTTGCTTATCTTACTGTGTTTTGGGTCTCCTTTTTGCAGGCTGCAGGTTCATAGTTCCTCTTGTTTTTGGTGTCTGTCCCCAATGGTTAAAGTTGGTTCAGTGGGTTGTATAAGCGTCCTGGTGGAGGGGACTAGTGCCTGTGTTCTGGTGGATGAGGCTGGATCTTGTTTTTCTGGTGGACAAGTCCACGTCTGGTGGACTTGTGGGGTGTCTGTGGACTTATGATTTTAGTCAGTTTCTCTGCTAATGGGTGGGGTTGTGTTCCTGTCTTTCTAGTTGTTTGGCATAGGGTGTCTAGCACTGTAGCTTGCTGGTCATTGAGTGAAGCTGGGTGTTTGTGTTGTGATAGAGATCTCTGGGAGATTTTTGCCATTTGATATTACGTGGAGCTGGGAGGTGTCTTGTGGACCAGTGTCCTGAATTTGGCTCTCCCAACTCAGGGGCAGAGCACTGACTCCTGGGTGGAGCGCTAAGAGCCCTTCATCCACATGGCTCAGAATAAACTGGAGAAAAAGTAGAAAGAAAGAAAGAAAGAAGATAAAATAAAATAAAGTATGATAAAATAAAGTTATTAAAATAAAAAATAATTATTAAGAAAAAAAAATTTTTATAAAGAAATAAACGGACGGATAGAACCCTAGGACAAATCGTGAAAGCAAAGCTATACAGACAAAATCTCACACAGAAGCATACACATACACACTCACAAAAATAGGAAAAGCGGAAAAAATAATAAATCTTGCTCTGAAAATCCACCTCCTCAATTTGGGATCATTCGTTGTCTATTCAGGTATTCCACAGATGCAGGGTACATCAAATTGATTGTGGAGGTTTAATTGGCTGCTTCTGAGGCTTCTGGTAGAGTTTTCCCTTTCTCTTCTTTGTTCGCACAGCTCCCGGGTCTCAGCTTTGGATTGGCTCAGCTTTGACCCTGCCTCTGCGTGTAAGTCTCTGGAGGGCATCTGTTCTTCGCTCAGACAGGACGGGGTTAAAGAAGCAGCTGACTCAGGGGTTCTAACTCACTCAGGCTGAGGGGAGGGATGTGTGCAAAGGCGGGTGAACCTGCAGTGCCAGGGGCCGTCGGGACATTGCACCAGCCTGGGGTGTGCTGTGCGTTCTCCCGGGGAATTTGTCCCTGGATCCCAGGACCCTGGCAGTGGTGGGCTGCTCATGCTCCCACGAAGGAGGGTGTGGGTTGTGACCTGTGCTTGCACACGGGCTTTTTGGTGGCGGCAGCCAACAGGGCATTTTACACTGCTGAACCATTGTCTATTTTTGAGGCAACTTATAGTATAACACTCATTATAAAGGTAATGCTTGAATACAGGACCCTAGTTAGTGTGCTGGTGAGAGTTCTACTGCCCAAGCTGTTTATATAATTACTCTAGAACCTTTGAAAGACCCCACGGGGGCTCCATGACTCTATCCTTTTTCTCTGAGCATATTCACTTCATTCGATTATTCCTTAACATCAGTTGGCCTTTAACAAGCTGCATTTGTCACTTTGCCATTATGCAATTCAATGGTTGTAGTGGAAATGAGAACATTTACATTCTAGCACTGAATATTCTTGGAAATGGATGGGGACTGAATTATAGCTTAGGGATAGAGGCAGAGAAAGAAGAAAGGTGTTAGAAAGGATTGTGACCTGGGTTTGACTCTGCCATTGAATCTCTGAGGAACTTTGGCTGGTCAAGAACTTCATCTCCTAGAGTCCCAGTTACCTTAACAATAAAATGGGATCGCTGGCCTGGACCAGTAGACTTGAAAATGTACTCCTAAGATCCTATAGTTCTGTGAAGTACTTCAGGGAACAGCTGGAATAAATATGTTTATTTATGTCTGTGTGTTTATATTCTTTGTGAGACTTTATTAAAAAATTTCTTCTTTAAAAGTTAGAAAATCAGTAACCTAGATAATAATTTTGGCTGCTTTGACATTCTAGAATTGTCATGTTTTAGCACTGAGCCTCATCTCTCTCTCCCAGAATCCACCTAGCCTCAGAAAAGTATCATCAATGAAGGGGGTGGTAGTGGTGAAAGAAAGAGAGTTTATACAATACACTGGATTATGTTGTAATTAGGGAGAAAACATTTCTAAATTCAAAACAGGAGAAAATTAAAAGGAAGAAGGAGACGCTGAAGACAAGTGTAGATTTCCATAACTGTGCATAATATGTTGTTAGATTATCTATTAAGCTATCACAATGAACTAGGAAGCCTCTTTCTTTCTACCACCAGTGTCCTCCCTACCTTTCTTCTTTCTGATAGAGCTTGACTACTCGAGAAAAATTCCTTTACTTGTACTCTATAAGGCTATCCCATTTTTTAAATTTTCTTTTTGTTCTAACTGGAAAGAAAAGTTTTTTCTTATTACAAGCTAATTCGGAGAAGTGATGTCAGCAAAAATGGCAAGAACTGGGAAACTCAGAGCTTGTCCTTCCACAGAAACACTGGAAAAACTGTGATAATCAGCTTATTGGCTGAAACCTAGTAGGAATTCTTTGTGATATTTTACTTTACACTTTCTATATCACTCCCTCCCTGGTTTGGTGGCAGCTTGAAGATGGAATCCTGCATTTCTGATGTTGCTTCATGGTACCAGAGGGAGCAAAGCCAAGCTTATTCTCAAAGAACTGTAGTTCCTTGTTTTGATGTGTTTAGTGGCTCCCTGAAAGACTAATGCAAAGGGCTTACCTTTATTTCACCTGACTTGAAGTCTCTTGGGGTGATAAACACAAAAGGTGTTTGTCAAAAATATTTAGACAAATGAATCAGCCATTGCTGCTTGGGACAAAGGATACAAACTGGGGCAAAGAGTAGACACACTAGAAGCCTGAGAGGAAATACGGGGAGTGAGATGCTATGGGGAATAAGGGCTTTGGAAGCTTCCACATATCCCTGAGCATCTAGAAGTCCACATGCATGTCCAGGCCAGGGCATACACTCAAAAAAATACCTAAGAAAGCCCTAAATTTTTTGTTTTGATTTTGTTTTTGTTTTTTTTTAACCTCTGAATGACCTCCAGGCTCTGCACAAAAGGGAAATGAAGGTGAAAGCAGTGTTGTAAACAGCCCAGCTGAATTTTGAGGCAACCCATGCCTTAAAGCACATGTAGAGCCCAGCCACAAAACACGGGAGGTTTTATTTTACTTCAGTCCTTTAAGAAAATCTTTGTCAATTCACTTGCTGACTACTAAGCTAATAGAAAAGTAACCTAGTGATCACAGAAGAGAATGAATATAGTAGGAAAAAAGGAGAAAAGTCACTAAACAAACAACTACAATCTACAACAAACAACAACAACAAACCCTGGGAAGGGGGAGGACACCATGTTTTTCCACATCATGATATTCAAAATGTCCAGTTTCAAACAGAAACTTAGGAGGCCTGCAAAGAAATAAGAAAGTGCAGTTCATTAACAGAAAAAAAGAAATTAATAGAAATTATCCCTGAGGAGGCCCAGACATACCACTTAATAGATAGACTTTAAATCAATTATATTAAGTAGGCCCAAAGAGCTACAGAAAACCATGTACAAAGAAAATAAAGGAAACCAGGTGAATGATTTCTCATGTCTCACCAAATAGATAATATAAAAAAAGACATATAAATTATAAAAAGGAAGCAAATAGATATTCTGGAGCTAAAAGTAAAATAGCTGAAATAAATATTTTACTAGAATGGTTAAACAGCAAACAAAAGATAGAATCAATAAACTTGAATTTAACTCAATTGAAATTATCTAGTCTGAGGAGCAGAAAGGAGAACTAATTAAGCATAAAGAACAGAGCCTGAGGGACCTGTGAGACACCATCAAGTGTACCAACATATACAGGATGGGAATTCCAAAAGAGATAGAGAAAGGGGAAGAAACAATATTTGGAGAAATAGTGATGCCCAAACTGAACCTCCCAAATTTGATTAAAAACATTAATCTACACTTCTAAGAAGCTCAATCATCTCCATGCAGGATAAATTCAAAGAAATTCACTCTTAGACACATTATAATCAAATAGTTGAAGGCCAATGACGAAGAGAAAATCTTGAAAGCAGCAAGAAAAAGTTGACTCATCATGTACAAATGGTCCTCAGTAAGATTAACAGCTTTTTTTTTATTATAAACAATGGAGGCTAGAGGACAAACACACGAAATATTTCAAGGACTGAATGAAAAGTCTGTAAGTCAAGAATACTACATCTTGCAAAACTGTCCTTCAAAAATGATGGAGAAATTTAGATAATCCTGATAAGCAAAAGCTGAGGGAATTTATCACTAGTAAGAATGCATTATGAAACATGCTAAAGGTAGTCTTTCTGGCTAAAATGAAAGAATGCCATACAAAGAAGTGCAGAACACCAAGCATTAGTGTATTTTTTTTATTTTAAACTCCTCTTTTTCCTATATTATTTAAAAGAAGGTACATAAAACAATAATTATAAATATGTTAGTTGGCACACAATCATAAAGATGTAATTTGTGATGATAATAACACCACAAAAAAAGAGGGATAGAGCTGAAAGTAGCAGAGATTTTGTGTACTAATAAAACTACATTGTTATAAATTTAAGATGTTAATTCTAATCACTGGAGTAACCACAAAAATAACTAAGAAATATATAGAAAAAGATTTCAGAAAGGAATTGAAATGATATGCTATGAAAAACCAACGAAATTACAAAAGAAAGCAGTAATGGGGAAACTGGAGAACCAAAAATATGAGGCATACAGAAAATAAACAGCAAAATGGCAGAAATCAGTCCCTTAATAATTACGTTAAACTGTAAATGGATTAAACTCTCAATTTAAAAGGCAAACTCTGGAAAAATGGATTTAGAAAAACATGACCCAAGTATATGTGGTCTAAAGAAACTCACTTTAGATCTGAATAATCAGAGAAGTTTAAGGTGATAGGATGGAAAAGATATTCTATGCAAATAGTAACTAAAGGAGAGGTAGGTATAATAATATCTGACAAAATAGACATTAAGTAAAAAAATGTTACAAGAGACAAAAAAGAAATTATATGCCAATAAAAAGATCAATACATCATGAAAATATAACAATTATAAACATACACACTTAACAAAAAAACTAAGTATGGACAGAATTAAAGGAAGAAATAGAGAATTTTACAACAGTACTTGGAAACTTCAATACACTACTCTCAATAATGGATAGAAACTATAGAGAGAAGATAAATAAGGAAGTATAGAAACTATAGAGAGAAGATAAATAAGGAAGTAGTGGACTTTGAGCAACATTATGAACAAACTAGACCTAACAGATTTTATATATATATATATATAACATTCTAATAAAAAACAAGCAGAATACACATTTTTCTCAAGTGCACATGGAATATTTATCAGGATAAATTGTATATTAAGCTATAAAACTGGCCTAAAATTTTCAAAGATTGATGTCATACCAAGTATACTTTATGACCAAAATGGAATGAAATTGAAAGTGAGTAAGAAAGAAGACTGGAAAATCGGAAGGAAAACTGGAAAATTTGCAAACATGTGAAAACTAAACAACACACTCTCCAAAAATCAGTGCATTGAAGGAGAAATCAAATGAGAAAGAAGAAAATATCTTGAGACAAATGAAAATGTAGAATATCAAAACTTATGAGATGCAGCAAAAGCAGTATTAAAAAAGAAGTTTATGGCAGTAAATGCCTACAATAAAAAAAGAAGAAAGATCTCAAACAATCTAACTTTACATATCATAGGAAAAGAAGAACAAGCTAATCAGAATTAAGAAAATTATAAAGATTAGAGCAGGAATAAATGAAATAGAGAGTGGAAAAACAATAGAAAATTCAACAAAAAATGAGTGTTTTTAAAATAAAAAATGAACACATCTTAAGTTAAACCAAGAAAAAAGAAGACTCAGATAAATAAAATCAAATTTGAAAGATGAGATTTTAAATTACAGCTGATTCTACAAAAATAAAAAGGATTTTAAGAGATTACTATCAATAAATTGGATAACCTAGAAAGGTGGACAAATTCCTAGAAACATAAATCTACCAAGATTGAATCATAAAGAAATAGAAAACTTGAACAGATATATAACTAGTTAGGAGATTGAATCAGTAATCAAAACTTCCCAATAGTGCAAAGCCCAGGACCAGATGGCTTCACTGTGAATTCTAACAGAGAAAAATTAAAGCTAATCCTTCTCAAACTCTTCCAAAAAGTTAAAGAGGAGGGAACACTTCCAAACCTGTTTTATGAAGTCAGTATTACCCTGCTATAAAGCCAAGCAAAGATACTATGAAAAAAGAAAACTATAGGTCATTCCTTATAAATCTGGTGCAAAAATCCCCAGCAAAACTCAAAAAATCCAAATTCAACAACACACTTAATGGATCATATACCATGGCCAAGTGAGATTTATCCCTGTGATACAAGGATGATTTAGCATATAAAAACCAAAGTAATGTTATCTACAACATTAACAGGATGAAGGATAAAATAAATCTAGAGATCTGTGTTATAAAAATGTGCATATTAACAAAATGTACTGTACACTTAAAAATTTGTTAAGATGGTAGGTCTTGCATTATGTGTTTTTTATCACAACAATTAAAAATACTTTACAACAAGGAATTGGAAGAAAAATAAGTGACTCAATCAAACAAGATTCCTTTAATCTTAAAAGTTTTACAATTATACAAATAAGAATTGTATTATTTTTAAATGAAAGAGCCATGTTCTTATCAAAATTATTTTAAAACTGTACTACATATCAGTTTTATTATATAAATTTAAACTTTTCTGGATGAAATCAAATGAAAGTGTTAAAAGAACATGACTGTGGAAAAAATAAACCTAAAGGAATTAGAGAACTGCCAAAGTAGCCAGAGCTTGAGCATATAAGATCCTGGAGAGACAGAGAAGAAGTAAGTCTGACACACAGAGGAATAAATCTGACATTTATATCTCCTCTTTTCCTCTTAAGGCTACTTTGTAACAGGCACAAATTTGAGAGGTTGAAAAGCTCATCAGAAAGCACAGCTAAGAATTTGAGAAGATGGACTAGAGCTTCAACAGTCTCACAGAGATGGGGAGACAAAATTTTACCTCAAAACCTATTAAGTTTGAGAGGAGACAACCTGAGGGGACAGGAATGAGGAGCTCAACAACTGGGAATACCACTGGAAGAAGCCCAGAGCACCATAGAAGCAAAGCAGCATTGTTAAGTGATGTGCAAAGAGTGGGGCTGCCATCACAGCCTCTCTCCCCACAAACCAGCCCCTGCTTCCACAGTTACTGGGGGTGGCTCCTGCCAGAGCTACCACACATGCCCCAGTTGTTACTGCTTTATCCTCCTCCAGCATGAGTGAGCACGTGTGCTCCAGTTGGTAACCACCTCCTGCAAGCCCCTGCCTCTGCAGGCACTGAGAGAGGCTCCCAGTCAAGTTAGTGTGCATGCCCTTCCTGTCCCACCGAGATGAGCCAGAGTGCACCCTGTTGCTGCCTTTGCCCCCTCTCGCCTAGGCTGAGAGTAGACGCCTGAGGATAGCCCACACAGAGATGTGGGGCCCAAACCAAAGCTGAACCCCAGTAGCGGTGCAACTAATGAAGAAAACCTGAAGTCACTCCTTGCAGCTGCACAAGCTGCAGATTAAACACTCGCAATTGGCTTGGTAAATGCAGCACCTGCAGAACATCTGAATGAACAATGAGTGCTCCTGCAACTGAGATGGGGTTAGCTTAACAGATGTAGACCTTGTGGGTGTGTACAAGAGGGAGTTTGGCCATTTCAGAGTCTGAGCTACCCCCACAGTGCCCACATCAGGTACAGAGACCTACCTAGAGGTTTTGAATGGTCTCCTGGGGAGGCAGCATTTGGCTGTAGTTCACCATGGGGGCAAGGATACTGGTAGTGGAGGCTCCAGGGGCATTTTTTGTAGGTGTTGTTGTTTTATTTTATTTTCTTTAAAAGTTTTTAATATATTTTTTTTTTGAAATTTTATTTTGATTTTGAATTTTTGGGGGTTTGTTTTGGGGTTTTTTAGTTTTGTTGTTTTTGTTTGCTTTTTGTTTTCTTTGATTATTTTAATCTGATTTTTGTTTTTTGCTAGTTTTGTTTCTATTATTGGTTATGATTTTGTGTTTGGTTGTTTTCTTTGTTTCTTTTGTTTGTTTCTTTTATTTTTATTGCTTGTCTCTGTTTTTGTTTTTCTGTTTGTTTTGTATTTTCTTGTTTCCTTTTTTCTTCTGCCTGCACTGTGCATATTGTGAGGTCATGGTTCTGCAGCTGAAGGTCAAGCTCAAGCTCCCATGGTGGGAGCACAGAGACCCAGACCCAGGGAATATTAACTGGCATGAGCTCACCCAGAGGTCCTCATCTCGGCCCCAAGACCCGGCTCCACCCAACTAATGCAAGTTCCAGGGCTGAACTCCTCAGGGCAAACAAACAGCAAGACAAGAACACAGCCCCACCCATCAGCCTACAGGCTGCCTAAAGTCATACTAAGCTCACAGACACCCTAAAACACACCCCCAAGGTGGCCTTGCCTATAAGATGGACGAGACTCAGCTCCATCTATGAGAGGGCAGTCACCAGTCCCTCCCACCAGGACGCCTACATAGACCCCTGGACCAACCTCACTCATTGGGGGCAGACATCAGTAGCAAGAGGAACTTTGACCCTACAGCCTGTGAAAAGAGACCACAAACACAGTAAGTTAGGCAAAATGAGATGACAGAGAAATACGTTGGAGACAAAGCAGCAAGGTGAAAACCCACAAGACCAAATAAACGAAGAGGAGATAGGCAATCTACCTGAAAAAGAATTCAGATTAATGATAGTAAAATTGATCTAGGATCTCATAAATAGAATGGAGGCACAGATTGAGAAGATACAAGAAATGGTTAACAAGGACCTGGAAGAACTAAAGAACAAACAATCAGTGATGAACAACACAATAACTCCCATGAAAAATACAGTAGAAGGAATCAAGAGGGGAATAACTGAGGCAGAAGAATGGATAAGTGAGATAGAATGGTGGAAATAACTGTCACAGAGCAGAATAAAGAAAAAAGAACGAAAAAATGAGGACAGTCTCAGAGAATTCTGGGACAACATTCAATGCAGCAACATTCAAATTAAAGGGATCCCAGGAGAAGAGAAAGAGAAAGGGACTGAAAATATACTTGAAGAGATTTTGCTGAGTCACTTAATGTTTCTGGGTGGCAGGTCCTCCTTTGAAAGAACTTGGTGGCAGATCTCCAGATCCAGCAAAGATAGCCTCATCCACCAGAGGGCAGACAGCAGAAGCAAGAAGATCTACAATCCTGCAGCCTGCAGGACAAAAACCACAATCACAGAAAGTCAGACAAAATGAAAAGGCAGAAGATTATGCCACAGATGAAGGAACAAGATAAAGCCACAGAGAAACAATTAAATGAAGTGGAGATAGGCAAACTTCCAGAAAAAGAATTCAGAATAATGATAGTGAAGGTGATCCAGGATGTCAGAAAAAATGGAGTGAAAGATTGAGAAGGTGGCAAGAAATATCTTAAAAAGACCTACAAGAACTGAAGAACAAACAAACAGAGATGAACAATACAATAGCTGAAATGAAAATATACTAGAAGGAATCAATAGCAGAATAACTGAAGCAGAAGAACGGATAAGTGACCTGGAAGACAGAATGGTGGAAATCACTGCTGTGGAACAGAATAAAGAAAAAAGAATCTAAAGAAATGAAGACAGTCTAAGAGACTTCTGGGACAATGTTAAATGCAGCAACATTCACATTTTAGGGATCCCAGGAGGAGACGAGAGAAAGGACCTGAGAAAGTATTTGAAAAGATAATAGCTGAAAACTTCCCTAAAATGGGAAAAGAAACAGTCAACAAGTCCAGGAAGTGCAAAGAGTCCCAGGCAGGAGAAAACCAAGGAGGAACATGCTGAGACACATAGTAATCAAACTAACAAAAATTAAATACAAAGAAAAAATATTAAAAGCAATAAGAGAAAAATGACAAATAACATAAAAGGGAACTTCCATCAGGTTATCAGCTGTTTTCTCAGCAGAAATTCTGCAAGCCAGAAGGCACAATATATTGAAAGTGAAGATAGGAATAACCTACAACCAAGAATAATCTACCCAGATAGGCTCGCATACATATTTGATGGAGAAATCAAAAGCTTTACAGGCAAACAAAAGCTAAAAGAATTCAGCACCACCAGATCAGATTTGCAACAAATGCTAAAGGGACTCATTTAGGAGGGAAAGGCACTAGAAACTTTAAAAATCTTGTACATATATAGGCTGTTATCTCAAAACCTCATGGGAACAGCAAACCCCAAAACTACAATAGATACACACACACACAAGAAAAATGAAGCCAAACACAGCACTAAAGATGGTCATCAGACCACAGGAGAAGAGAACAAAAGAGAAGGGGGAAAAATAAAAAGACCTACAAAAACAAACCAAAAACAATTAAGAAAATGGCAATCGGAATACACATGTAGATAATTAAATGTAAATGGATTAAATGTGCCAACCAAAAGACATAGACTGGCTGAGTGGATACAAAAAAAGAGAGAGAGAAAAGTGTACATATTCTGTCTACAAGAGACCCACATCAGACCCAGAGAAACATACTAACTGAAAGTGAGGGGATGGAAGAAGGTATTCCACACAAATGGAAATCAGAGTAGCAATACACATATCAGAAAAAATAGACTTTAAAATACATTCTTTTACCAGAGACAAGGAAGGACACTATATAATGATCAAGGGATCAATCCAAGGCAAAGATATAAAAATTGTAAATATATATGCACCCAACATAGGAGCACCTGAATATATAAGACAGATACTAAAATCTATAAAGTGAAAAATTGGCAGTAACAAAATAGTAGTGGGGGACTTTAACACCCCACTTCTTTCAATGAACAGGTCATCCAGACAGAAAATCAATAAGGAAACAGAGGAATTAAATGAAACATTAGACCATATGGACTTAACTGATATTTATAGAACATTCCATCCAAAAGCAGCAGAATACTCATTCTTCTCAAGTCAACACGGAACATTCTCCAGGATTGACCACATGCTGGGCCCCAAGGCAAACCTCAGTACATTTAAGAAAATTGAAATCACATGAAGCATCTTTTCTGATCACAACACTATGAGATTAGAAATAAACTATAAGAAAAAAACTATAAAAAATCAAACACGTGGAGTCTAAACAATATGCTACTAAACGACCAATAAATCACTGAAGAAACAAAAGAGGAAATAAAAAAATACCTAGAGACAAATGAAGATGAAAGCAAAACGATCCAAAAGCTATGGGATGCAGCAAAAGCAGTTCTAAGAGGAAAGATTGCAGCAATACAGTCTTACCTCAGGAAACAAGAAAAATCTCAACTAAAAAACCTAACATTACACCTAAATCAACTAGAGAAAGAAGAATAAGCAAAACCTAAAGTTAGTAGAAGGAAAGAAATCATAAAGATCAGAGCAATGAAATAGAGACAAAGAAAACAATAGCAAAGATCAATGAAACTAAAAGTTGGTTCACTAATAAGATAAACACAGTTGATAAACATATAGCCAGACTTATCAAGAAAGAAAGGGAGAGGACTCAAATCAATAAAATGAGAAACGAATAAGAAGTTACAACTGACACCACAGAAGTACAAATGATTATAAGACACTACTACAAGCAAATATATGCCAAAAAAATGAAAAACCTGGAAAAAAGAGACAAATTGTTAGAAAGGTACAGCCTTCCAAGACTGAACCAGGAAGAAATAGAAAATATGAACAGACCAATCACAAGCACTGAAAATGAAACTGTGATTAAAAATCTCCCAACAATAAAAGTCCAAGACCAGATGGCTTCATAGGCAAATTCTATCAAACATTTAGAGAAGAGCTAACAACTACCTTCTGAAACTTTTCCAAAAAATTACAAAGGAAGGAAAACTCCCAAACTCATTCTATGAGGCCACCACCACCCTGATACCAAAACCAGACAAAGATATCACAAAAAATAAAATTACATGCCAATATCACTGATGAACAAAGATGCAAAGATCCTCAACAAAATACTAGCAAACCTAATCCATCAACACATTAAAAGGATCATACACCATGAACAAGGGGGATTTATCCTAGGGGTGTAAAGATTTTTCAATATCTGCAAATCAATCAGTGTAATACACCACATCAACAAACTGAATAATAAAAACCATATGATCATCTCCATAGATGCACAAAAAGCTTTTGACAAAATTCAGAACCCATTTATGATAAAAGAAACCTCTCCAGAAAGTGGGCATAGAGGGAACATACCTCAACATAATAAAAGGCATATATGACAAACCTGCAGCTAACATCACACTCACTGGTGAAAAGCTGAAAGCATTTCCTCTAAGATCAGGAATAAGACAAGGATGTCCACTTTAGCCACTTTTATATAACATAGTTTTGGAAGTCCTAGCTATGGCAATCAGAGAAGAAAAAGAAATAAAAGGAATCAAAATTGGAAAAGAAGTAAAACTGTCATGGTTTTCAGATGACATGATACTATACATAGAAGATCCTAAAGACACTACCTGAAAACGACTAGAGCTTATCAGTGAATTTGGTAAAGTTGCAGGTTACAAAATTGTTACACAGAAATCTGTTACATTGCTATACACTAACAACCAAAGATAAGAAAGAGAAATTCGAAAAACAATCTCATTTACCATCACATCAAAAAGAATGAAATACTTAAGAATAGACGCACCTAAGGAGACAAAAGACTTGTACTCCCAAAAGGGTAAGACGCTGATGAAACAAATCAACAAAGACACAAACAGATGGGAAGATATACCATGTTCATGGATAGGAAGAATCAATAATGTCAAAATGACTATACTACCCAGGTAATTTACAGATTCAATATAATCCCTATCAAATTACCAATGGCATTTTTCACAGAACTAGAATAAAAAATCTTAAGATTTGTATGGAGACACAAAGGACTATGAATAGTGAAAACAATCTTGAGAAATAAAAATGGAGCTGGAGGAATCAGGCTCCCTATCTTCAGACTATACTACAAAGCTACAGTCATCAAAACAGTATAATAATGGCAAAAATTATAGATCAATGGAACAGGACAGTAAGCCCAGAAATAAACCTATGTACCGATGGTCAATTAGGCAAGACTACAGAAATCGTGGAAAGACAGTCTTTTCAATAAATGGCACTGGGAAAAATGGACAGCTACATGAAAATAAATGAAAATATATCATTCTTTAACACTATACACAAAAATAAGCTCAAAATGGATTAAAGACCTAAATGTGAGACTGGACACTATAAAATGCTTAGAGGAAAACATAGGCAGAAAACTCTCTGACATAAATCACAGCAATATCTGTTTTGACCCATCTCCCAGAATAATGGAAATAAAAAGAAAAATTAAAAAATGGGCCTTAATTAAACTCAAAAGCTTTTGCACAGCAGAGGAAACAAAACAAAACAAAACAAAAACTGCAAAGACAAACCACAGATTGGGAGAAAATATCTGCAAATGATGTGACTGACAAGGGATTAGTCTCCAAAATTTACTAACAGCTCATGGGGTTTAGTATCATCAAAACAAACACCTCAATAAAAAATGGGCAGAAGACCTAAATAAACATTTCTCCAAAGAAGACATACAAATGGACAAGAGGCATATGAAAAGATGTTCAACATAGCTAATTATTAGAGAAGTTCAAATTAAAACTACAATGAGATATCACCTCACAACAGTCAAATGGCTATCATCAAAAATTCCACAAACAATAAATGCTGGAGAGGATGTGGAGAAAAGGGAACCCTACTACACTCTTGGTGGGAATGTAAACTGGTATACCTACTATGGAGAACCATGTGGAGGTTCCTTAAAAATCTAAAAATAGAGCTAACATATGATCCTTCAATCCCACTCCTGGGCATATATCCAGAGAAAACCATAATTCAAAAATATCCCCGCACCCCAATGTTCTTTGCAGCACTATTTACAATAGCCAGGACATGGAAGTAAACTAAATGTCCATCAACAGAAGAATGGATAAAGAAGATATGGTACATATATACACTGGAATATTACTCAGCCATTAAAAAGAGTTAAATAATGCCATTTGTAGCAACATGGAAGGACATAGAGATTCTCAAACTGAATGAAGTAAGTCAGACAAAGAAAGAGAAATATCATATGATATCCCTTATATGCAGAATCTAAAAAGAAATGATACAAATGAACTTATTTACAAAACAGAAACAGATTCACAGACATAGAGAATGAACTAATGTTTACCAGGGTTTACCTGGTAAACATTAGTTCATGGGGGGAAAGGATACTTAAGGAGTTTGGTAAACATTAGAACATGGGGGGAAAGGATACTTAAGGAGTTTGGGATCATCATGTACACATTGCTTTATTTAAAATAACCAACAAGGACTTTATAGCACAGGGAAGTCTGCTCAATGTTATGTGGCAGCCTTGATGGGAGAGGAGTTTGGGGAAGAATGGATACATGTATATGTATGCCTGAGTTCCTTTGCTGTGCAACTGAAACTTTCATAACTTTGTTAATTGGCTATACTCCAGTATAAAATAAAAAGTTAAAAAAAGAAAGCCAGTCAATTTTGAAAAATATTTTTCCAGAGAAGTACTTTATCTAAATTTTAAAATTTATTAGCTTCAATTATTAGTAAAATACTACATTTATTTTAAGAAATTGGTAAACCTATAACCAGACTCATTAAGAAAAAATGGAGAGTACACAAGTCAATAAAATTAGAAATGAAAAAGGAGAAGTTACAACAGACATCATGGAAATACAAAGGATCATGAGATTATTACAAGCAATTATATGCCAATAAAATGGAAAACCTAGAAGAAAAGACAAATTCTTAGAAAGGTACAGTGTTCCAAGACTGAACCAGGAAGAAATAGAAAATATGAACAGACAAATCACAAGTACTGAAATTGAAACTGTGATGAAAAATCTTCCAACAAACAAAAGTCAAGGACCAGATGGTTACACAGGAGAATTCTATCACACATTTAGAGAAGAGTTAACACCTACACTTCTGAAACTCTCCCAAAAATTTGCAGAGGAAGGAACACTCCCAATCTCATTTGATGAGGGCAACATCACCCTGATACCAAAACCAGACAATGATATCACAAACTGAGAAAACTACAGGCCAATATCACTGATGAACACAGACGGGAAAATCCTCAACAAAATATTAGCAAACCTAAGCAAACAACACATTAAAAGGATCGTACACCAAGAACAAGTGGGATTTATCACAGTGGCGCAAGGATTTTTCAATATCTGCAAATCAGTTAGTTTGATACACCACATCAACAAATTGAAAACTAAAAACCATATGATCATCTCCATAGATGTAGAAAAAGCTTTTGACAAAATTCAAGACCCATTTATGATAAAAACTCTCCAGAAAATGGGCTTAGAGAGAACCTACTTCAACATAATAAAGGCCATATATGAGAGACACACAGCAAACATCATTCTTAATGGTGAAATACTGAAAACATTTCCTCTAAGATCAGGAACATGACAAGATGCTACCAGATAAAAAGTAGAGCTCATCAATGAATTTGGCAAAGTTGCAGGATATGAAATTAGTACACAGAAATCTCTTGCATTCCTATACATTAACAATGAAAGATCAGAAATAGAAATCAAGGAAATAATCCAATTTACCAGTACATCAAAAAGAATAAAATACCTAGGAATAATCCAACCTAAGGAGGTAAAAGTCCTGTTCTCAGAAAAATATAAGATCCTGATTTTAAAAATGAGAGATGACACAAAGAGATGAAGAGATATACCACGTTCTTGGATTGGAAGAATCAATATTGTGAAAATGACTATACTACTTAAAGCAATCTACAAATTCAATGCAATCCCTCTCAAATTACCAATGGCATTTTTCAAAGAATTAGGACAAAAAAGTTTACAATTTGTATGGAAACACAGAAGACCAGGAATAGCCAAAGCAATCCTGAGAAAGAAAAACAGAGCTGGAAGAGTCAGGCTCTCTGACTTCAGACTATACTACAAGCTACAGTCATCAAAACAGTATGGTACTTGTACAAAAGCAGAAATATAGATCAATGGAACAGGATAGAAAGCCCAGAGATAAACCCACACACGTATGGTCAACTAATCTATGACAAAGAGGGCAAGGATATACAATGGAGAAAAGACAACCTCTTCAATTAGCGGTGTTGGGGAAACTGGACAGCTACATGTGAAAGAATGAAATTAGAACACTCCCTAACATCATACACAAAAATAAACTCAAAATAGATTAAGGAACTAAATGTAAGGCCGAATACTATCAAACTCTTAGAGGAAAATATAGGCAGAACACACGATGACATAAATCACAGCAAGATCTTTTTCGATCCACCTCCTAGGGTAATGAAAATAGAAAGAAAAATAAACGAATGGGACCTAGTTAAACTTAAAAGCTTTTGCAATGTAAAGGACACCATAAAGAAAATGAAAGGACAACCCTCAAAATGGTAGAAAATATTTGCTAATGAACCGACCAAAAAGGGATTAATCTCCAAAATATATAAACTGCTCATGCAGCTCAATATCCAAAAAACAAACAATCCATTCAAAAAATGGTTGGAAGATCTCAACAGACATTTCTCCAAAGAAGACATTCAGATGGTTAAAAAGAACATAAAAAGATGCTTAATATCACTAATTATTAGAGAAATGCAAATCAAACCTCATCCCAGTCAGAGTGGCTGTCATCAAAAAATCTACAAGCAATAAATGCTGGTGAGGGTGTGGAGAAATGGAAACTCTCCTACACTGTTGGTGGGAATGTAAATTGGTATAGTCAGTATGGAGAACAGTACATAACTTCCTTAGAAATTAAATATAGAGCTACCATGTGATCCAGCAGTCACACTCCCGGGCATATACCCAGAGAAAACCATAATTCAAAAAGCAACATGCACCCCAAACGTTCGTTGCAGCACTATTTACAATAGTCAGGAAATGGAAGCCACCTAATGTTTATTGAAAGAAGAATGGGTAAATAAGTTGTGGTACATATATACAATTGAATATTAGCCATAAAAAGAACTAAAATATGTCATTTTCAGCAACAAGGCTGGACTTAGATATTGTCATACTGAGTGAAGTAAGTCAGACAAAGACAGATATAATAAGATTTTCCTTATATATGGAATCTAGAAAATATTGTACAAATGAACTTATCTACAAAACAGAAATAGAGTTACAGATGTTGAAAATAAACTTGTGGTTACCAGGATGTAAGGGAGGGGATGGATAATTCGGAAGATTGGGATTGAAATATACACACTACTATATATAAAACAGATAACTAATAAGGACCTACTGTATCGCACAGGGAACTCTACTCAATACCCTGTAGTGGCCTGTATGGGAAAATAATCTTAAAATTGGGGAATTTATATATTTGTATTTGTATAACAGATTCACTTTGCTGTACACTTGATACTAACACAACATTGTAAATCAACTATACTTCAATAAATTTGTTTTAAATCGTATAAAAACCCAAAAAACTAAATAACCTCTCCAAGACACATTATAATGAAACTGTCAAAATGCAAAGATGAAAGGAGTATCCTAAAAGCACGCAATTAAAAATATTGTATCCTCTAAAGGACACAACAAGAAAACTTTAGACCAATGTCCCTGGCGAATATAGATGCAAAAATTCTCAAAAAAATATTGTCAAAATGAATTCAACAACACATTACAACACAGAAACAGACTCACAGATATAGAAAACAAATTTGTGGTTACAAAAGCAGAGAGGGAAGGGGAGAGAAGCAAATCAGGGGTATGGGATTAACAGATCTGACTACTATGTATAAAATAGATAAGCAACAAGGATATACTGTATAGCACAGGGAATTATAGTCATTACTTTGTAATAACCTATAATGGAGTATAATCTGCAAAAATACTGGATCACTACGCAGTACATCTGAAACTAATATAATATTGTCAATCAACTATACTTCAATTAAGAAACCACATTAAAAGAATCATACAATATGATGAGTGGGATTTAACCCTGGGTTGCAATTATGGTCCAAAATAAGCAAATCAATAATGTGATACATCACACTAATGGACTAAGTAATAAAAATTATATGATCACCTCAACAGATAAAGAAAAATTATTTGACAAAATGAAGCAACTTTTTGTGATAAAAACCTTCAACAATTTGTTACTTCTAGGAATACACTGCAACATAATAAAGGTATGTGTGCCAAACTCACAGCCAACATTATATCCATGATGAAAATTTGAAAGCTGTCCTCTGATATTAGGAACAAGACAAGGAAGCCTACTATTACAATCATTATTCAACATAGTACTGGAAGTCTTAGCCAGAGCAATGAGGCAAGATAAAGAAATAAAATACATCCAAATCATAAAGGAAGAGGTAAAATTTTTGTTATTTGCAGATGATACAATTTTATATACAGAAAATCTTGAAGACTCAACAACAACAACAAAAACTGTTGGAACTAATTAACAAATTCAGTAGAGTTGCAGGATATAAATTTAACATGCAGAAATCAGTTGCATTTCTACGCACTAACAACAAAATATCTGGAAAAAAACAAAGAAAACTATATCATTCACAATAGCATCAAAAACAGTAATATATTAGGAATAAATTTAGCCAAGGAAGGGAAAGATCTGTACAATAAAATCTACTGATGAAAGAAATTGAAACAAAAATAGAAACATGTTGAAAGATACCCTTGTTCATGGCTCAAAATAACTAATATTAATATCACATTCCTGATTTCAAACTATACTACAAAGCCTTAGTAATTGAAACAGTGTGGTAGGCATAAAAATAGATTTTGTAGAATGGAGTGGAATATAGAGCCCAGAAATAACTTCCACACACGAATATAAGGTCAACTAATATTTGAAAAGGGAGCCAAAAATACTCAATGGGAAAGGATAGTTTCCTCAATATATGGTGTTGGGAAAACTGGATAATCACATGCAAAAACGTGAAATTGATCCCTTATCTTATACCATTCACAAAAAGTAACTTGAAATGGATTACGGACTTAACCATAAGCTGTGTTACAAAAAACTTAGGAAAACATTGGGAAGAAGCTCCTTGACATTGGTCTTGGCAATGACATTTTGGACATGACAACAAAAGCAGTATCAACAAAAACAAAAATCAACAAGTGGGACTACATCAAGAGCATCTGCCAATAAAAGAAACAATCACCAAAATGAAAAGGCAACCTGCAGAATGGGCAAGAATATTTTTAAATCATATATTAGTTGAGGGATCAATATAAAAGTACATGCAAAATACTCATACAACTCCATAACTACAACAACAAAGCAAACAATCCAATTTAAAAATGGACAGAGAAACTGATTAGACATTTTTCCAAAGAATATATTCAAATGGTCAACAGGTACACCAAAAGATGCTCAACATCACTAATTATCAAGGAAATTCAAATGAAAACCAAAATGAGATATCACCTCACACCTGTCAGAATGGTTATAATAAAGAAAAAAGAGATAACAGGTGTTGGCAAGGATATGCAGAGAAGGAAACAATTGTGCACTGTTGGTGGGAATGTAAATTGGTTCAGCCACTACAGAAAACAGTATGAAGGTTCTTCAAATAAAAATACAACTACCATATCATGCAGCAATCCCAATTCTTAGTATATATCCAAAGGAACAAAAACCAGATATTAAAAGTATACCTGCACTCAAATGCTTATTGCACCGTTAGTCACAATAGCCAAGATATGGAAGAAACATGTTTCCATCAATGGATGAATGGATAAAGAAGATGTGGTGTTTACTTATACAATGAAATATTATTCATCTATGAGAAAGAAGGGATTCCTGCCATTGTGATGACATTTCTGGAACTAGAGGGGATTATGTAAGTGAAGTAAGTCAGAGAAAGACAAATACTGTGTAATATCACTTATATGTGGAAACTAAAAAAAAAAACAAAACCTTGTAAAGACAGTAAAATAATGCTTACCAAGGGCTGGAGAGTGAGCCAATTGGGTGAGAGATGTTACAAACTTACATTTAGAAGATGAATAAATTCTGAAGATCTAATGCACAGCATAGTGTTTATAATCAACAATACTGTATTGTATACTTCAAAGTTGCTAAAAAACTACATCTTAAATGTTGTGACCACAAAAAAAGAAGATAATTATGTGATGTAATAGAGGTGTTAACTAATGCTACAGAGGTAATCATACTGCAATATATGAATGTATCAAATCAAAATATTGTATACCTAAACTTACACAATTATCAAACAGATAAATAAATAAATAAATAAACCTCCCAAACTCTAGCCTAGACCTACTGCCACTTGTATTTTTAAGACAGTTTTATTGAGCTATTATTGATATTTAAAAAACTGGACATTTTTAATATATACAACATGATAAATTTGGAGATATGTATACTCCATGAAACCATCATCACAAAGCAATAAATATATCCTTAACCTCCAAAAATGTAAAAAATCAATTCAGTAAGAAATGGGAAAACTATGGAGAAAATCAGCGAAACAAAAAGGTGCTTCTCTGAAAAGATCAATAAATTTGACAAACATCTAGTGAAACTGACAAAGAAAAAAGAAAGAAGACACAAGTTATGAATATCAAGAATGAAACAGGGCATGTAACTACATATTGCTTTCATTAAAGTGAAAAAAGGAAATATGAGAAAAACTCTATGCATATAAATTCAACAACTTAGATGAATGGGCCAATTTCTCATAATCCACAAGTTACCAATACTCATCCAATATGAAAGAGATAAGCTGAATAGTCCTCCTGAATTTGAGTCCAAAATTTAAAAGAATGTAAAAAAAGTAGTCTTCAGGTTCAAATGGTTTCATTATACCAAACATTTAGAGAGGAATTTGTACCAATTCTACATGGAATGTGGAAGGCATTGCTTTTGCCCTCTTGGATTTTAGAGCAAATCATGGAAAATAAATAATAAAAAAATAATTATAAGTATAATGAGTGTTAGGAATTCTCTTACACTCCCATAATACCTTGTACTTCTAAATACTCATCCATAAGAAGGATCAAATCTTTTCTGGGTAGGAATGGGAGCATCATGGGACTAGGGAGTAAGTATAGGGAAGGTGTTCCTAAGGAATGACATGTTAACTGGTTTCTTAAGGATGAGTAGGAGTTAATCAGGTAAAGAACAATGAGAGAATATTCAGATGATAAATAATGTCACATTCACAGCTGTGAGACAGAAGAGGGCATGGTATGTTCACGGAATTGAGAGAGGTCTAATGTGGCTGGAATTGGAACAGGGAGAATGCAAGTAGATATAGATAAAGCTGAGAAGCTAAATTTGACCTTGTGGTCCAGTTAAGGATTTGGGAACATTAGCCAAGGTGCACTTGGAAGCCATTGAAGCAGGGAAGAGAAACAATCAAATGTTCATTTTTAAAAGATCACTTTACTAACGTGTGGAGAAGGATTACAGGGGCATGAAAACACTTATAAGGAGATTGGCTAAAAGATTATTTCATTAGGCCAGACTAGAGGTGATAATGGACTGGCCTAGATTCATAACTGAATGTATGGAGGGAGGAAGCTGGAATAAAATTATTTTGGAGATAGAATAAGAGGATTTACTGACAGATTGTCTGTGGAGGGTGATGGAGAAGGAGGAAGACAGGAAGAAGCCTGACACAGCATCTGGTATGTAGGAGGTGCTCTGAAAATGTGAGTTCCCTTATCCTTTAGTAATAACATAAACCAAACCTAAACCCTAGCTCTCTCATTCATTGGACAGCAATTGCTTCACTGAAGGGAACCTTGGGAGACAATCAGCCTCTGAGGCTTTCTCTTCATCCTACTTAATTTCCACTGGTTTTATGAGAACTTCCCCTGAGTATACTGAATACTTGATCTGGGATGAGATCTGGGAGAGCCTTTCCACAGGAGGAGGGTTGTCCTGAAGCAGGTGGTAAGTTAACAACCATGCTATGATGAGACCTTTACGGACTTATGGAATACTCTGACATTTGCATAATTTTAGACTTAGGTCAAAGGAAGAGGCCCCAGGACACAGTCTTGATTGTCCCTATGATCTCATCAGCAAGAATGTCCCTATGCTTAGTGAGAGATATTTTGCCAGAGGTTTACTCTAAACCAGGGTAAACCAACACCCCTTTCCTCTTGGACTGCTGCTCCCACGCAGAGAGAGAAATGACTTGGAAGTGATCCAGAGTAGAGAAAGCTGAGGGAGGAATGCATGAAGAACGGCTGCCTGGAAAGAAAGATGAAATCAGGGAACACAGTGGCCTGCCCAAGAGGCAGAGAAGGAAGCTGGGTAACAGAATAAACAGACTTCAAGGAGAACAAGGGCGAGAGTAAACACAGATGGGGAAGAAAAATAACTTATCTCTAGAGATCATTATTGCCTGGTCTAAGTTGGAACCCTGAGAGGCAAAGCCAAAAGGGAGCTATGAATCCCACAGACAAGCATTTTCCTCTGTGTGAGAGATATATTCGTTATCTGCGTGACCTTGGAAACATTCCTTCCCCTCTCTAGACTTAAGGTTGCCCAACAGTAACATGACAGATTGGAACTAGAATACTTCTGAACTCTGGAAGCATATGATTTTAGATAAAGAATCAAGTGGGCCATATAGGATAAATGAAGTGACTTAGTTAGAGAGTTGTCTCTGGCAGTGGAGAGAGTGAAGGGTAGAGGGGTGCAGAAGACTGAGACTCCTTTCAAAGATACCATGCATAAAGCACATGCCAAATTCTGGCAAGTAAATGTAAGGCTTACTTGGGCACCCACTAGTAGATGCCTTGATTTCCTGAGTACATCCCAAACCTGGAGTTTGACTCTGGGCATAGAGAGCCTGTCCTGATGCCTTGTAACACATTTATCATCTCTGTCTGGTTTGGAAGCTTTGTTTGCTTAAATGATGGCTAATGTCCTCATCAGAAAGATGCACACAAAAAAAGATCATTTTGGAATTCTATGTACAAATTCTAGACAAACAAAATGGAAAACGTAAGTCTAATACATCACTTTAATGACTTTAATAACATCACTTAATTAGGAGAGGTACAGGATCTGTGGGTGGGAGCTTGATAAAATAGATTTGAGTTTAATATAAGAGAGAACAGTGTAGCTGACTCTAGGTGAGGATGGGGACCATCACCACAGGTGACCACAGAATATTTTGGAAGGTAAGCTTATACCTTTCATAGTACTTATTCTCTGTTCATGTTATATATATTAGGCAGTTTTAAGTTGTAATAAAAATGAGTACCTGGATTGGCTTAGGTCAGATCTTGTTATGTAGAGGTGCCTTGGGGGGGTATGGAGTTCATGGTGAGATAGAAATGTGTGACCTCAGGGAGAATGAGAATACTGACACCATCATTCAAAATATAACCACAGTTCCAATGACTCAGATATCTGATCCTGCAAAAGAATATCACCATTTCTCCTTAGGGTCTTCTCTTTGTTAGACTTCCATCTTTAGACTTCCAAAGTAAGGAAGAGGCTCTGATTGGCTTGATTTGTCATCAGGAATCACATAGGATTTATCATATAGGTTTCTGAGTTCGTCAAACTGCATTTTTTGTTTGTTTTTTATTTTTATTGGAATATAGTTGATTTACAATGTTGTGTTGGTTTCAGGTGTACAGCAAAGTGAATCTCTTATATATATACATATACCCACTCTTTTTAAGATTCTTTTCCCATATAGGCCATTATAGAACATTGAGTAGAGTTCCCTGTGCTATACAGTGGGTCCTTATTAGTTATCTATTTTATATATAGTAGTGTGTATATGTCAATCCCAAACTTCCCATTTATCCCTCCCTTTCCCCTTACCCCCGGTAACCATAAGTTTGTTTTCTACATCCATGACTCTATTTCTCTTTTGTAGATAAGTTCGTCTGTACCTTTTTTTAATTTAAAGATTCCACATATAAGTGATATCATATGGTATTTGTCTTTCTCTGTCTGACTTATTTTATACTCAGTATGACAATCTGTATGTCCATCCATATTGCTGCAAATGTCATTATTTCATTCCTTTTTATGGCTGAGTAATATTCCATTGTATACATCTACCACTTCTTTTTTTATTTTTTTTTACATCTTTATTAGAGTATAATTGCTTTACAATGGTGTGTTAGTTTCTGCTTTATAACAAAGTGAATCAGTTATACATATACATTTGTTCCCATATCTCTTCCCTCTTGCATCTCCCTCCCTCCTACCCTCCCTATCCCACCCTTCCAGGTGGTCACAAAGCACCAAGCTGATCTTCCTGTGCTATGCAACTGCTTCCCACTAGCTATCTATTTTACGTTTGATAGTGTATATATGTCCATGCCTCTCTCTCACTTTGTCACAGCTTACCCTTCCCCCTCCCTATATCCTCAAGTCCATTCTCTAGTAGGTCTGTGTCTTTATTCCTGTCTTACCCCTAGGCTCTTCATGATATTTTTTTCTTAAATTCCATATATATGTGTTAGCATACTGTATTTGTCTTTCTCTTTCTGACTTACTTCACTCTGTATGACAGACTCTAGGTCTATCCACCTCATTACAAATAGCTCAATTTTGTTTCTTTTTATGGCTGAGTAATATTCCACTGTATATATGTGCCACATCTTTTTTATCCATTCATCCGATGATGGACACTTAGGTTGTTTCCATCTCCTGGCTATTGTAAATAGAGCTGCAATGAACATTTTGGTACATGAGTCTTTTTGAATTATGGTTCTCTCTGGGTACCACTTCTTTATCCATTCCTCTATTGATGGACATTTAGGTTGCTTCCATCTCCTCGCATTGTAAATAGTGCTGCAATGAATATTGGGGTGCATGTATCTTTTCAAATTATGGTTTTCTCTGGTTATATGTCCAGGAGTGGGATTGCTGGATCATATAGTAGCTCTATTTTTAGTTTTTTAAGGAATCTCCATACTGTTCCCCATGGTAGCTCTACCAAGTTACATTCCCACCAAGAGTGTAAGAGGGTTCCCTTTCCTCCACACCCTCTCCAGCATTTATTGCTTGTAGATTTTTTGATGATGGCCACTCTGACCCATGTGAGGTGATACCTCCTTGTAGTTTTAGTTTGCATTTGTCTAATAATTAGTGACGTCGAGCATCTTTTCATGCACTTTTTAACCATCTGTATGTCTTTTTTGGAGAAATGCCTATTTAAGTCTTCCACTCATTTTTTGATTAGGTTTTTTTTTTGATATTGACCTGCATGAGCTGTTTGTATATTTTGGAGATTAATCCCCTGTCAGTTCTTTCATTTGCAAATATTTTCTCCAATTCTGAGGATTGTCTTTTCATTTTGTTTATGGTTTCCTTTACTGTACAAAAGCTTTTAAGTTATTTAGGTCCCATTTGTTCAGTTTTGTTTTTATTTTCATTATTCTAGGAGGTGGATCAAAAAGATCTTGCTGTGATTTACATCAAAGAGCATTTTGCCTATGTTTTTCTCTAAGAGTTTTATAGTATCTGTTCTTACATTTAGGTCTTTAATCCATTTTGAGTTTATTTTTGTGTATGGTGTTAGGGAGTGTTCTAATTTCATTCTTTTACATGTAGCTGTCCAGTTTTCCCAGCACCACTTATGAAGAGACTGCCTTTTCTCCATTGTATATTCTTGCCTACTTTGTCATAGATTAGGTGACCATAGGTGTGTGGGTTTATATCTGAACTTTCTACCCTGTTCCATTGATCTATATTTTTGTTTTTGTGTCAGTGTACGTCATACAGCATTTGGATCAGAGGGATATTGAGGCTCAAGTGTATCTTCAGGAGGTCCACAGCCTCCCTAAAATATTTGGTAAAGTATAATCAATGTGCAGTTTTCTCAGGAAGAAAGAATTTCATTATCCCCAATTGGTCAAGAAACCCTCTTTAAGATTTTTTTTTTTGGATTTTGCATAGATCTCTGATTCAATTACTTGTGGCCATGATATCAGCATCCCATATCACATGGCATGACAATTTTATACAGAAACAACTGCCTAAGGCTGTTTGTCCAGAAGGGGTCAGTGTAGGAAACAAGCAAGTAGAGCTTCCTATATTATGCATCTGCTAAACAGGCTCCTGTTGAATCTTCAAATTCTAAACTTATAAATCTTCATCATCATCATCAACAATAACAACAATATAACATCTTTATTGCCATTTATTGAGTATTTACTATGGAACAAAAACACTGACACCTTCTGAAACAAGCATTATTGATTTTCATTTTATGTGTAAGGAAACAGACTTGAAGAAGTTAAATAAATTACTCAAGGTCACATAGCTAAGGCATTAGTAGAGCTAAGATTTGAATGTGTGCAGTTTCTGACTTCAGATCTAGGCCTCTTAACTGCTAAATTGTAAATGTCTACATTACATGATCATTTATAGACATAACAGCTTCTGTTGAAAACAGCACTATCAATCAAAATAACAGCTCATTAAATTGAAATGAGGTCTGCCCAAGAACCTGGGGTGGAATACTGGCCACCTTCTAACCCCCACGACAGCTGCCTGATGGAAGATAATCCAGTGGGTTCATTGTCTGGGAAAATACACCATTTTTATGAAGATCTTAAAATGTGTGCAACATTTGTTCAGCAAATATATTTCTAGGAATATTTTTAGGCAATTATTAAGGTTGGCCACAAGACTTGGCTGTGGTGTCCCTTCCTAAATTTATATTTTAAATTATTATTTTTTAAAAATTTGATACATTAAAATTTACTTTTTTGGTGTGTAGAACTATGAAACTTTGCAATCACTTGCACAATCGGGATGTAAATGTTCTTTGAAAAAATTATTTTGTTTTGCAACTTTGTAGTCCAGCCTTCTCCTCATCTCCAACCCAAGAAAACCGTATCTACAGTTTTGCTTCTTCCAGAATGTTATATAAATGGAATTATACAATATGTAGTCTTTTGTGTATGACTCCTTTTGTTTAGCGTAATTCATTTGAGATTAATCTACATTTTGCATGTTTTATTGCTGAGTAGTGTCACATTTTATGAAATTACCAGTTTGTTTATCCATCATCACCAGGTAAATTGCATTTGGATTTTGTCAAGTTTTGGTGATTACAAATAAAACTACTATAAATATCCACTGTACAGTTATTTTGCAAATATAAGTTTTCATTTCTCTTAGGTATATGCATAAGAGTAGAATTACTGAGTTATATTTTAATATTATAAGAAACAACAGTTTCCCTAACAGGTGGCTCTAGCAATTTGCATTCCAACCAGCAATGTATGAGAGTTCCAATTGCTCCTACTTTTCCTCAGCACATAGTATTGTTGCTTTTTAAAAAATCTTTCACCATTCTCGTAGTTGTATAGTGGTGCCTCACTGTGATTTTAGTTGAATTTCTCTAGTGAACAATGATGTTAATATCTTGTTTCTACCAGTGAAGAAATTTAGGTGTGAAACTGTAAATCTTAATGTTGGCAGGTCTTTTGAACAGTTTTATTGACATATAATTCACATACAAAATACTGTGCATATTTAAAGTATACAATTTAATGTGTGTGAACCTGTGAATATATAGATCTTTATCTTTCACCAACTTTAGGCAGATTTTGGACATAATTTCTTCAAAATTTTATCC
Organism: Globicephala melas; assembly: GCF_963455315.2. Taxonomy (NCBI): domain Eukaryota; kingdom Metazoa; phylum Chordata; class Mammalia; order Artiodactyla; family Delphinidae; genus Globicephala; species Globicephala melas. The sequence goes on from NC_083335.1 coordinate 71,590,871, forward strand.
TGCACCAGTACCTTTTTCTCCCCTTCTGGAACTCAAGCTATAACTTCAGATTTTATTCCATACACTTCTGAACCCCAGTTTACTTTTAAATGTTTTTCTCTCTGTTCTGCAGATTAGATAATTATTATTGACTGTTTCTTCTGCCATCTCTATAATGATACTGATCCCATCCAATGAATCATTTCATAAAGTTTGATACATTCATATATTGCAATATGATTGCCATTGTAAAGATAATTAGCATCTCTATCATAGTACATAATTATCTTTTCTTTGTATTTATTTTTTATTGGAATATACTTGCTTTACACTGCTGTTGACACAGTCAGTTTCTGCTGTACAGCAAAGGGAATCAGCTATATGTATACATATATCTCATCATTTTTGGATTTCCTTCCCATGTAGGTCACCACAGAGCACTGAGTAGAGTTCCTACTGAGTAGGTTCTCATTAGGTATCTATTTTATACATAGTAGCGTATATATGTCAATCCCAATCTCCCAATTCATCCCACCTCCCCTTCCCCCTTAGTATCCATACATTTGTTGTCTACATCTATGTCTCTATTTCTGCTTTTCAAGTAAAATCATCTATGCCATTTTTCTAGATTCCACATATATGCATTAATATACGATATTTGTTTTTTGCTTTCTGACTTGCTTCACTATGTATGACAGTCTCTAGGTCCATCCACGTCTCTGTAAATGGCACAATTTCATTCCATTTTATGACTAAGTAATAATCCATTGTATATATGTACCACATCTTTATCTGTTCTTCTGCTGATGGACATTTAGGTTGCTTCCATGTCATGGCTATTACAAATAGTGCTGCAATGAACATTGGGGTGCATGTGTCTTTTTGAATTATGGAATTCTTTGGGTATATGATCAGTAGTGGGATTGCTGGGTCATATTGTAGTTCTCTTTTTAGGTTTTTAAGGAACCTCCATACTGTTCTCCACAGTGGCTGTATCAATTTATATTCCCACCAACAATACAAGAGGAATCCCTTTTCTCCACACCCTCTCCAGCATTTATTGCTTGTAGACTTTTTAGTGATGGCCATTCTAACTGGTGTGAGGTGATACCTCCTTATAGTTTCAATTTGCATTACTCTAACGATTAGTGATGCTGAGCATCTTTTCATGTGCATTATGGCCATCTGTATGTCTTCTTTGGAGAAATGTCTATTTAGGTCTTCCACCCATTTTTTGATTGGGTTGTTTGTTGTTGTTTTTTATTTTATATTGAGCTGCATGAGTTGTTTGTGTACTTTGAAGAATAATCCCTTGTCCAGTGCAAATATTTTCTCATTCTGAGGATTACCTTTTAATTTTGTTTATGGTTTTCTTTGCATTGCAAAAGCTTTTAAGTTTAATTAGGTCTCATTTGTTTATTTTTGTTTTTATTTTCATTACTTTAGGAGGTGGATCAAAAAAGATCTTGCTGCAATTTATGTCATAGCTTGTTCTGCCTATGTTTTCCTCTAAGGGTTTTAGAGTGTCTGGCCTTACATTTAGGTCTTTAATCCATTTTGAGCTTACTTTTGTGTATGATGTTAGGGAGTGTTCTAATTTCATTCTTTAATTATAGCAGTCCAATTTTCCCAGCACCACTTATTTAAGAGGCTGTCTTTTCTCCATCATATATTCTTGCCTCTTTGTCATAGATTAGGTGACCATAGAAGCATGGGTTTATCTCTGAGCTTTCTATCCTGTTACATTGATCTATATTTCTATTTTTGTGACTACTGTAGTTTTGTAGTATAGCAGTGATTACTGTAGCTTTGTAGTACAGTCTGAAATCAGGGGGCCTGATTCCTCCAACTCTATTTTTTGTTCTCAAGATTGCTTTGGCTATTCAGGGTCTTTTGTGTTTCCCTACAAATTTTATGATTTTTTGTTCTATTTCTGTGAAAAATGCCATTAGTAACTTTATAGGGATTGCATTTAATCTGTAGATTGCTTTTGGTAGTATAATCATTTTCACAATATTGATTCTTCCAGTCCAAGAACATGGTATATCTCTCCATCTGCTTGTGTTGTATTTGATTTCTTTCAACAGTATCTTATAGTTTTCTGCATACAGGTCTTTTGCCTCCTTAGGTAGGTTTATTCCTAGGTATTTTACTCTTTTAGCTGCAATGGTAAATGGAATTGTTTTCTTAATTTCTCTTTCTGATATTTTGTTGTTAGTGTATAGGAATGCAAGAGATTTCTGTGTATGTTGTTTCCTGCAACTTTATTAAATTCAGTGATTAACTCTAGTAGTTTTCTGGTGGCATCTTTAGGATTTTCTATGTATAGTATCATGTCATCTGAAAACAGTGACAGTTTTACTTCTTCTTTTCCAAATCAGATTCTTTTATTTCTTTTTCTTCTCTGATTGTGGTGGCTGGTAGTTTCAAAACTATATTGAATAATAGTGGTGAGAGTGGGCACCTTTGTCTTACTCCTGATCTTAGAGGAAATGCTTTCAGTTTTTCACCATTGAGAATGATGTTTGCTGTGGGGTTGTCATATATGGCCTTTATTATGTTGAGGTAGGTTCTCTGTATGCCCATTTTATGGAGAGTTTTTATCATAAATGGGTGTTGAATTTTGTCAAAAGCTTTTTCTGCATCTATTGAGATGATCGTTATGGTTTTCATTCCTTAGTTTGTTAATATGGTGTATCACATCGATTGATTCGTATATCTTGAAGGATCCTTGCATCCCTGGGACAAATCCCACTTGATCATGGTGTATGATCATTTTAATATGTTGTTGGATTCAGTTTGCTATTATTTTGTTGAGGATTTTTGTGTCTATGTTCATTAGTGATATTGGCCTGTAATTTTCTTGTTTTGTGATATCAAGGGGGATGGTGGCCTCATAGAATGAGCTTGAGGGTGTTTCTTCCTCTGCAGTATTTTGGAAGAGTTTGAGAAGGCCATGTGTTAGATCTTTTCTACATATTTGATAGAATTTTCCTGTGAAGCCATCTGGTCCTAGACTTTTGTTTTTTGTCAGATTTTTAATCACAGTTTCAATTTTATTACTTGAGATTGGTCTGTTCATATTTTCTATTTCTTCCTGGTTCAGTCTTGGAAGATTCTGCTTTTCTAAGAATTTGTCCATGTCCTCCAGGTTGTCCATTTTATTGGCATATAGTTCCTTGTAGTAGTCTCTTATGATCCTTTGTTTTCTGTGGTGTCAGTTGTAGCTTCTCCTTTTCATTTCTAATTTTATTGATTTAAATCCTTTCCATTTTTTCTCGATACGTCTGGCTAAATGTTTATCAATTTTGTTTATCTTCTCAAAGAACCAGCTTTTAATTTCATTGATCTTTACTATTTCATTTATTTCTGCTCTGATCTGGATAATTTCTTTCCTTCTACTAACTTTGGGTTTTGCTTGTTCTTCTTTCTCTAGTAGCTTTGGGTATAAGATTAGGTTGTTTATTTGAGGGTTTTCTTCCTTCCTGAGGTAAGTTTGTATTATTATAAACTTCCCTCTTAGAACTGCTTTTGCTGCATCCCATAGGTTTTCCGTCATTGTGTTTTCATGGTCATTTGTTTCTAGGTAGTTTTTGGTTTCCTCTTTGACTTCTTCAGTGATCTCTTGGATATTTAGTAGCATACTGTTTAACCTCCATGTGTTTGTGTTTTTTAGTTTTTTTTTCCCTGTAACTGATTTCTTATTTCATAGCATTGTGGTCAGAAAAGTTGCTTGGTATGATTTCAGATTTTTTAAATTTACCTAGGCTTGTTTTGTGATCCAAGAGGTCATTTATCCTTGGAATGTTCTGTGTGCACTGGAGAAGTGTATTCTGCTGTTTTCAGAGGAAATGCCCTATAAATATGGATTAAGACCATATTGTTTAATGTGTCATTAAAGGCTTGTGTTTCCTTATTAATATTCTGTCTGGATGATCTAACCATTGGTGTAAGTGGAGTGTTAAACTCCCTCATTGTTATTGTGTTAGTGTCAATTTCCCTTATTATGGCTGTTAACATTTGCCTTATGTATTGAGTTGCTCCTATGTTGGGTGCATAAATATTTCTAAATGATTTACCTTCTTCTTGGATTGATCCCTTGATCATTATGTAGTGTCCTTCCTTTTCTTTTGTAACAGTCTTTATATTAAAGTCTATATTGACTGATATGAGTATTGCTACTCCAGCTTTCTTTTGATTTCCATTTGCAGGGAATATCTTTTTCCAGACCCTCACTTTCAGCCTGTATGTGTCTCTAGGTCTGAAGTGGGTCTCTTGTTAACAGCATATATATGGGTCTTGTTTTTGTATCAATTCAGCCAGTCTATGTATTTTGGTTGGAGCATTTAATCTATTTACATTTAAGGTAATTATCAACATGTATGTTCCTATTGCCATTTTCTTAATTCTGATCAGCTTGCTTTTTTCTGTTTTTTTTAATAGTGAAGCAGACATTTATTAAGCACCTTACATATGCAGTCTCAGCAGTGATCTCAGCTTTTAAATGTACTATTCACTTAATCCTGACAACAGCCTTATGAAGAAGTTATCACTAGTATCCTATTTACCACAGAGGAAACTGAGGTCAAGAGAGGTAAGTATCATTCTGGTATTGGAGCTAGGATTCCAATTCAGCTCATCCGGCTCCAGAGGAACTAGCTCTTCATACCAAAACTAAGTGCCAATCTGCTTTTCAGGGGTCCCAAGTGCATGTCTCCATTTAAAAAACTTTGATGTACCAAGAGTTTTTAAAAATTATTTTAGAGGATAGGTATTATTGCTACAAGCACCATTTACATTACAAAGGGACTCCTTTAACGAATGAAGGCACAACTAAGGTTAAGATGAGATAATCTGATCAATTCTTATTTACCTAAAGCTATTTGGGGAAAGCACTACTGTACACAGTGAGGCACACTCCCTTCTCTCCCTCCTTTTGTCTGCTTGGTTCATTTGGTCCTTATCTGTGAAACTAGAGAACCATCTGGATTATGCCTAGGGAGAGCAATGCAGTACACTTGGCGATTTTCACACCTGATGCAAAAAACAAAACAAAAACAAAAAATAATTTATCTTAACATGATAATACGTGGTCCCTCTATGTAAGATTTATTATTTTTTTATTTTTTAACATCTTTATTGGAGTATAATTGCTTTACAATTGTGTGTTAGTTTCTGCTTAAAAACAAAGTGAATCAGTTATACATATACATATGTTCCCATATCTCTTCCCTCTTCCATCATCCTCCTTCCCACCCTCCTATCCCACCCTTCTAGGTGGTCACAAACCACCGAGCTTATTTCCCTGTGCTATGTGGCTGCTTCCCACTAGCTATCTATTTTACGTTTGATAGTGTATATATGTCCATGCCTCTCTCTCACTTTGTCACAGCCTACCCTTCCCCCTCCCCATATCCTCAAGTCCATGCTCTAGTAGGTCTGTGTCTTTATTCCCTCCTTACTCCTAGGTTCTTCATGAACTTTTTAAAATTTAGATTCCATATATATGTGTTAGCATATGGTATTTGTTTTTCTCTTTCTGACTTACTTCACTCTGTATGACAGACTCTAGGTCCAGCCACCTCACTACAAATATCTCAGTTTCATTTCTTTTTATGGCTGAGTAATATTCCATTTTATATATGTGCCACATCTTCTTTATCCATTCATCCAGTGATGGACACTTAGTTTTCTTCCATGTCCTGGCTATTGTAAATTGAGCTGCAATGAACATTTTGGTACATGACTCTTTTTGAATTATGGTTTTCTCAGGGTATATGCCCAGTAGTGGGATTGCTGGGTCATATGGTAGTTCTATTTGTAGCTTTTTAAGGAACATCCATACTGTTCTCCATAGTGGCTTTATCAATTTACATTCCCACCAACAGTGCAAGAGAGTTCCATTTTCTCCACCCCCTCTCCAGCATTTATAGTTTCTAGATTTTTTGATGATGGCCATTCTGACCAGGGTGAGATGATATCTCATTGTAGTTTTGATTTTCATTTCTCTAATAATTAGTCATGTTGAGCAGCTTCTCATGTGTTTCTTGGCCATCTGTATGTTTTCTTTGGAGAAATGTCTATTTAGGTCTTCTCCCATTTTTGGATTGGGTTGTTTGTTTTTTGATATTGAGCTGCATGAGCTGTTTGTAAATTTTGGATATTAATCCTTTGTCAGTTGATTCATTTGCAAATACATTCTCCCATTCTGAGGGTTGTCTATTGGTCTTGTTTATGGTTTCCCTTGCTGTGCAAAAGCTTTGAAGTTTCATTAGGTGCCGTTTGTTTATTTTTGTTTTTATTTCCATTTCTCTAAGAGTTGGTTCCAAAAGAATCTTGCTGTGATTAATGTCATAGAGTGTTCTGCCTATGTTTTCCTCTAAGAGTTTGATAGTGTCTGGCCTTACATTTAGGTCTTTAATCCATTTTGAGTTTATTTTTGTTGATTGGCTTGTTATTGTAGGTCTTTTTCTTCCCTTCCTCTTTTTTTCCTCTTCTCTATTGTTTCCTGCCTTTAGCATTTGTTGTGGAGCTGGTTTGGTGGTGCCTAATTCTCTTAGCTATTGCTTGTGTGTAAAGCTTTTGATTTCTCCATGAAATCTGAATGAGATCCTGCTGCATAGAGTAATCTTTTATTTAGATTTTTCCCTTCCATCACTTTAAACTTATCTTGCCACTCCCTTCTGACCTGCAGAATTTCTGCTGAAAAATCACCTTATAACATTATGGGATTCCCTTGTATGCTATTTGTTGCTTTTCCCTTGCTGCTTTTAATATTTTTTCTTTGCATTTAATTCTGTTAGCTTGATTAATATGTGTCTCTGCATGTTTTTCCTTGGGTTTATCCTGTAACAGACTCTCTGTGCTTCCTGGAATTGGGTGGCTATTTCCTTTCTCTTGTTTTGGAAGTTTTCAACTATAATCTCTTCAAATATTTTCTCATACCTTTTCTCTTTCTCTTCCTCTTCTGGGACCCTATAATTAGAAATCTGGTGTGTTTACTGTTGTCCCAGAGGTCTCTGAGACTTTCCTTATTTCTTTTCAATGTTTTTTCTTTTTTCTGCTCCATGGCACTTATTTCCACCATTCTATTTTCCATCTTACTTATCCATTCTTCTGCCTCAGTTATTCTGCTCTTGATTACTTCTAGTGTATTTTTCATTGGAGTCATTTTGTTCATCATTGATTGTTCTTTAGTTCTTCTAGGTCCTTGTTAAGCATTTCTTGTATATTCTCAGTCTGTGCCTGCATTCTACTTCTGAGACGTTAGATCATCTTTACTCTCATTACTCTGCATTCTTTTTCAGGTTGATTGCCTATTTCCTCTTCATTTATTTGGTCTTGTGGGTTTTTACCTTGCTGGTTTACCTCCAGCATATTTCTCTGTCATCTCATTTTGTCTAACTTACTGTGTTTATGGTCTCCTTTCTGCAGGCTGCAGGGTCATAGTTCCTCTTGACTCTGATGTCTTCCCCATGGTAGGTGAGGTTGGTCCAGGGGCTTGTGTAGGCTTCCTGGAGGGAGTGACTGGTACCTGTGCTCTGGTGGATGGAACTGAGTTTTTTTTCTCTGATGGGCAGAGCAATGTCAAGTGGTGTGTTATGGGGTGTCTGAGAGCTTAGTATGAGTTTAGGTAGCCTTTCTGCTGATGGGTGGGTCTGTGTTCCTGCCTTGCTGTTTGTTTGATGTGAGGTGTCCAGTACTGGAATCTGCAGACAGTTGGGTGGAGATGGGTATGGGAGTCAAGATAGATACCTCTGCAAAAGAAAATGCTGATTAATATTCCCTGGGCCCAGGAATTCTCTGGTGGTCCAGCATTCTGGACTTGGTGCTCCCATCCTTGATGCGAAGGCCCAACCCCTGGCCAGGGGACCAAGAACCTGCAAGCTGTGCAGCATGGCCAGAGAAAAATAAGATAAGAAAAAAGGGGAAAAAGGAAGTAAAAGGAAAAAAGAAAAAATAGAAGAAAGCAAACAAACAAAACCCAAGACTAATAGCAAAAACAAAAATAAACAGCAAGAACAAGCACACCAAACACATTAAAAAATTAAAAAAAGAAAACAGACAAATCAAACCCAAGACAAATGGTAAAAACAAAACCAAACAAACAGAAACAAAGAAAGAGAAAAAATAAAAAAATAAATGATCAAACAAAAGAATTCAAAACTGAAAACAATCCATAAAAACTAAATAAAGATAAACAAACAAATAAATAAGCAGAAAGTTCTTCCCTGGTGGTGCAGTGGTTAAGAATCTGCCTGCTAATGCAGGGGACAAGGTTTTCAGCTCTGGTCTGGGAAGATCCCACATGCCATGGAGCAACTAAGCCCATACATCACAACTACTGAACCTGTGCTCTAGAGCCCATGAGCCACTACTACTGAGCTCAAATGTCACAACTACTGGAGCCCACATGCCTAGAGCCCATGCTCCGAACAAGAGGAGCCGCCACAATAAGAAGCCTGTGCACCACAACAAAGAGTAGCCTCTACTCGCCGCAAATAGAGAAAGCCCATGCGCAGCAGAGAAAGCCCAACATGCAAAAAATAAATTAATTAAATAAATTTATAAGAAAAATAAATAAATAAATAAAAAGTTAGATAAAAAAATAAAGAGAAAGCAATCTATAAGAAGCAAATAAATCATAAAACATACACACAAAGATGATCAAAGGAAAAACAAGAAAAAATTACAAAACACAAAAGTAAAGTAGAAAAATTAAGAAATGTATAAAAAACAACAAAAATAATAAAACAACAACAGCAACAACTGAACAAAGTGTAAAAAACTAATAGAGAATAATAGTAATAAGAGTATTTACCTGAGGCCTCTGCTGTCAGAGTCCTTGCTCCCACAGTGAGCCACAGCCAACCCCCGCCTCCCCACAAGTCCCTCCAATACTTGTAGGTAGGTCTGCGGACTTGTTTTTGGCACTGTGGGGGAGCTCAGGCTCTCACCTGGCCCAATTTCCATGTTTACTTGCCTGTGAAGTCTACTGATGCTAAAGCTAGACTGGTCTCAGTTGTGGGAACACTTGTTGTCTATTCAGATATTTCACAGACGCAGGATTTACCAAGTGGATGGTGGGGATCTAATCCATGGTTTGTGCAGATGCATGGAGAGATTTCTGTTCCTCTTCCTTAGTTGCACTGCCCCTGGGGCTTAGCTTTGATTTTGGCCCCACCTCTGAGTGTGTGCCACCATCAGGTGTCAGCTCCCCACCCAAGAAAGAAGGAACAAAATCAGCAGCTGATTGGAGCACACCTTCTCACTCAGGCTCTTTGTATATTTTGGACGTTAATCCCTTTGTCTATTGTTTCATTTGCAAATATTTTCCCATTCTGACGGTTCTTTTTTCGTCTTGTTTATAGTTTCCTTTGATGTACAAAAGCTTTTAAGTTTCATTAGGTCCCATTTGTTTATTTTTGTTTTTATTTCTATATCTCTAGGAGGTGGGTCAAAAAAGGATCTTGCTGTGATTTATGTCATAGAGTGTTCTGCCTATGTTTTCCTCTAAGTGTGTGATAGTTTCCGGTCTTACATTTAGGTCTTTAATCCATTTTAAGCTTATTTTTGTGTATCGTGTTAGGGAGTGTTCTAATTTCATTCTTTTACATGTAGCTGTCCAGTTTTCCCAGCACCACTTATTGAAGAGACTGTCTTTTCTACATTGTATATTCTTGCCTCCTTTATCAAAGGTAGGGAGACCACATGTGTGTGGGTTTATCTCTGGGCTTTCTATCCTGTTCCATTGATCTATATTTCTGTTTTTGTGCCAGTACCATAGTGTCTTGTTTACTGTAGATTTGTAGAATAGTCTGAAGTCAGGGAGCCTGATTCCTCCAGCTCTGTTTTTCGTTCTCAAGATGGCTTTTGCTATTCGGGGTCTTTTGTGTTTCCATACAAATTGTGAAATGTTTTGTTCTAGTTCTGTGAAAAATGCCAGTGGTAGTTTGATAGGGATTACATTCAATCTGTAGATTGCTTTGGGTAGTAGAGTCATTTTCACAATGTTGATTCTTCCAATCCAAGAACATGGTATATATCTCTCCATCTGTCTGTATCATCTTTAATTTCTTTAATCAGTGTCTTTTAGTTTTCTTCATACACGTCATTTGTCTCCTTAGGTAGGTTTATTCCTAGGTATTTTATTCTTTTTGTTGCAATGGTAAATAGGAGTGTTTTCTTAATTTCTCTTTCAGAATGTTCATCATTAATCTATAGGAATGCAAGAGATTTCTGTGCATTAACTTTGTATCCTGCTACTTTACCAAATTCATTGATTAGCTCTAGTAGTTTTCTGGTAGCATCTTAAGGATTCTCTATGTATAGTATCATGTCATCTGCAAAAAGTGACAGCTTTCTTTCCTCCTTTCCAGTTTGGATTCCTTTTATTTCTTTTTCTTCTCTGATTGCTGTGGCTAAGCCTTCCAAAACTATGTTGAATAATAGTGGTGAGAGTGGGCAACCTTGTCTTGTTCTTGATCTTAGAGGAAATGATTTCAGTTTTTCACCGTTTAGAACAATGTTGGCTGTGAGTTTGTCATATATGGCTTTTATTATGTTGAAGTAAGTTCCCTCTATGCCTACTTTCTGGACGTTTTTTTGTCATAAATGGGTGTTAAAATTTGTTGAAAGCTTTTTCTGCATCTATTGAGATGATCATATGGATTTTGTCCTTCAGTTTGTGAATATTTATTCGCATATATTGAAGAATCCTTGCATTCCTGGGATAAACCCCAATTGATCATGGTGTATGATCCTTTTTTTTTTTTTGTGGTACACAGGCCTCTCACTGTTGTGGCCTCTCCCGTTGCGGAGCACAGGCTCTGGACATGCAGGCTCAGCAGCCATGGTTCATGGGCCTAGACACTCTGCGGCATGTGGGATCTTCCTGGACTGGGGCATGAACCTGTGTCCCCTGCATTGGCAGGTGGACTCTCAATGACTGTGACACCAGGGAAGTCCCATGGTGTATGATCCTTCTAATGTGCTGTTGGATTCTGTTTGCTAGTATTTTGTTGAGGATTTTTGCATCTATGTTCATCAGTTGTATTGGCCTGTAGTTTTCTTTCTTTTTGACATCTTTGTCTCTTTTGGGTATCAGTGTGATGGTGGCCTCATAGAATTCAGTTTGGGTGTGTTCTTCCATCTGCTGTATTTTGGACAAGTTTGAGGAGGATCGGTGTTAGCTTTTCTCTAAATGTTTGATAGGATTAGCCTGTGAAGCCATCTGGTCCTGGGCTTTTGTTTGTTGGAAGAGTTTTAATCACAGTTTCAATTTCAGTGCTTGTGATTCGTCTGTTTATATTTTCTATTTCTTCCTGGTTCAGACTCAGAAGGTTGTGCTTTTCTAAGAATTTGTCCATATCTTCCAGGTTTTCCATTTTATTGGCATATAGTTGCTTGTAGTAATGAGTCATGATCCATTGTATTTCTGCAGTGTCAGTTGTCACTTCTCCTTTTTCATTTCTACTTCTATTGATCTAAGTCTTCTTCCATTTTTTCTTGATGAGGCAGTCTAATGGTTTATCAATTTTGTTTATCTTCTCAAAGTACTAGCTTTTAGTTTTACTGGTCTTGGCTATTGTTTCCTTCATTTCTTTGTCATTTATTTCTGATCTGATGTTTATGATTTCTTTCCTTCCCAAAAATATTTTGTTTTTTTTTTGTTCTTCTTTCTCTAATTGCATGAAGATTAAGGTTAGGTTGTTTATTTGAGATGTTTCTTGTTTCCTGAGGTAGGATTGTATTGCTATAAACTTCCCTCTTTGAGGTGTTTTGGCTACATCCCATCAGTTTTTTGTCATTGTGTTTTCATTGTCATTTGTTTCTAGGTACTTTTTGATTTCCTCTTTGATTTCTTCAGTGATCTCTTGGTTACTAAGTAGTGTATTGTTTTGCCTCCATGTGTTTGTATTTTTACAGATTTTTTCCTGTAATTGATATGCAGTCTCATAGCATTGTGGTCAGAAAAGATACTTGATATGATTTCAATTTTCTTATATTTCCCAAGGCTTGATTTGTGACCCAAGATATGATGTATCCTGGAGAATATTCCATGAGCACTTGATAAGAAAGTGTGTTCTGTTGTTTTTGGTTGGAATGTCCTTTAAATATTAATTAAGTCCATCATGTTTAATGTATCCTTTAAAGCTTGTGTTTCCTTATTTATTTTCATTTTGATTGATCTGTCCATTTGTGAAAGTGAGGTGTTAAAGTCCCCTACTATTATTGTGTTACTGTCGATTTCCCCTTTTTATGGCTGTTAGTATCTGCCTTATGTATTGCGGTGCTCCTATGGTGGGTGCATAAATATTTACAATTGTTATATCTTCTTCTTGATCGATCCCTTGAATATTATGTAGTGTCCCTTCTTTGTCTATAGTAATAGTCTTTATTTTAAAATCTATTTTGTCTGATATGAGAATTGCTACTGCAGCCTTCTTTTGATTTCCATTTGCATGGAATATCTTTTTCATCTCCTCACTTTCAGTCTCTATGTGTGCCTATGTCTGAAGTGGGTCTCTTATAGGACAGCATATATATGGGTCTTGTTTTTGTATCCATTCAGTCATTCTATGTCTTTTGGTTGGAGCATTTAAACCATTTACGTTTAAGGTAGTTATTGATATGTATGTTCCTATTACCATTTTCTTAATTGTTTTGTGTTTGCTATTGTAGGTCTTTTCCTTCTCTAGTTTTTCTGCCTAGAGAAGTTCCTTTAGCATTTGTTGTGAAGCTAGTTTGGTGGTGCTGAATTCTCTTAGCTTTTGCTTGTCTGTATAGGATGTAATTTCTCTGTCGAATCTGAATGAAATCCTTGCTGGGTAGAGTAATCTTAGTTTGTAGGTTTTTCTCCTTCATCATTTTAAATACGTTCTGCCACTCCCTTCTGGCTTGCAGAGTTTTCTGCTGAAATATCAGCTGTTAACCTTATGGGGATTCCTTTTGTGTTATTGTTGTTTTCCCTGCTGCTTTTAATATTTTTTCTTTGTATTTAATTATTTTTAGTTTGATTAATATGTGTTTTGGTGTGTTTCTCCTTGGATTTATCCTGTATGGACTCTCTGTGCTTCCTGACTTGATTGAATATTTCATTTTCTATATTAAGAATTTTTCCACTTAATCTCTTCAAATATTTTCTCAGTCCTTTCTTTTCTCTTCTTCTTCTGGGACCCCTATAATTCGAATGTTGGTGCGATTAAAGTTGTCCCAGAGGCATGTGAGACTGTCCTCAATTCTTTTCATTCTGTTCCTTTATTCTGCTCTGTGTAGTTATTTCTCTGTTTTATCTTCCAGGCCACTTATCCGTTTTTCCGCCTCAGTTTTTCTGCTATTGATTCCTTCTAGAGAATTTTTAATATCATTTATTGTGTTGTTCATCATGGTTTTGTTTGCTCTTAGTTCTTCTGGGTCCTTGTTAACGTTTATTTTTATTTTCTCCTTTCTATTTCCAAGATTTTGGATCATCTTTACTCTCATTATTCTGAATTTTTTTCAGTAGACTGCCTATTTCTCCTCATTTGTTGGTTTGGTGGGTTTTTTTACCTTGCTCCTTCATTTGCTGTGTGTTTCTGTGTCTTATTATTTTGCTTAACTTACTGTGTTTGAGGTTCTTTTTCACAGGTTGCAGGTTCGTAGTTCCTTTGTTTTTGGTTTCTGCCTCCAGTGGCTAAGGTTTCTTCAGTGGTTTGTGTAGGCTGTTCCTGTTGGAGAGGAACTGGGTTCTTAGCGTTGAGATGAAGATCTCTGGGACAGCTTTTGCATTTGATATTATGTGGAGGTGGAAGTCTCTGGTGGACCATGTCTGAACTCAACTCTCCCACCTCAGAGGCACAGGCCTGATACTGGCTTGAGTGCCAAGACCCTGTCAGCTACACGGACTCAGAAGAAAAGTGAGAAAAAAGAATGAAAAATAAAATAAAGTTATCAAAGTAAAAAAATTATAAAAATAAAACAAAGTAAAAAGAAGGGGAAAAAAAAGGACAGACAGAACCCTGGGACAAATGGTAAAAGCAAAGCTACACAGACCATATAACACAAAGAGCATACACATACACTCACAAATGAAAAAGAAAATATATGAAAAGAAGAGAGCAACCAAATCAATAAACAAATCTACCAATGATATTACATTCTAGTACTAAACTAAGATAAAATAAAACCAGAGGGCTTCCCTGGTGGACAGTGGTTGAGAGTCTGCCTGCCGATTAGGGACACAGGTCGTGCCCTGGTCCGGGAAGATCCCACATGCCACGGAGCAGCTGGGCCCATGAGCCATGCCGCTGAGTCTGCTACGTCCGGAGCTGTGCTCCGCAATGGGAGAGCCACAACACTGAGAGGCCTGCGTACTGCAAATATGAAAGAATAATAAATAATAAAATAAAACCAGATAACAAATTTTATGCAAAAGCTAACGCCAAGTCTACAGTTGCTCCAAATCCACTGCACATAATTTTGGGATGATTCGTTGTCTATTCATGTATCCAGTGATGCAGGGTAACATCAAGTTGATTGTGTAGATTTTATCCGCTGCTTCTGAGGTTTCTAGGAGTGATTTCCCTTTCTCTTCTTTGTTCACACAGCTCCTGAGTCAGCTTTGGATTTGGTTCTGCCTCTGCATGTGGGTCGCCTGAGGGCTTCTGTTCTATGCTACAGACAGGATGGAGTTAAGGTGGCAGCTGATTAGGGTTCTGGCTCACCAGGCCAGGGTTAGGCTGGTTGATAGGTTAACGAGGGTGACCTCTGCATGCCAGATTAGCAACTAGCCAGACCTGCGAGGATAACAACAGCTGAGGTACCGCCCGTAGCATTC
>NC_083335.1:71605867-71699808 GCF_963455315.2 Globicephala melas
AGATCTCTGGGACAGCTTTTGCCATTTGATATTATGTGGAGGTGGGAAGTCTCTGGTGGACCAATGTCCTGAACTCAACTCTCCCACCTCAGAGGCACAGGCCTGATACTGGCTTGAGTGCCAAGACCCTGTCAGCTACACGGCTCAGAAGAAAAGTGAGAAAAAAAGAATGAAAAATAAAATAAAGTTATCAAAGTAAAAAATTATTAAAAATAAAACAAAAGTAAAAAGAAGGGGAAAAAAAAGGACAGACAGAACCCTGGGACAAATGGTAAAAGCAAAGCTACACAGACCATATAACACAAAGAAGCATACACATACACACTCACAAAATGAAAAAGAAAATATATGAAAAGAAGAGAGCAACCAAATCAATAAACAAATCTACCAATGATATTACATTCTTAGTACTAAACTAAGATAAAAATAAAACCAGAGGGCTTCCCTGGTGGCACAGTGGTTGAGAGTCTGCCTGCCGATTTAGGGGACACAGGTTCGTGCCCTGGTCCGGGAAGATCCCACATGCCACGGAGCAGCTGGGCCCATGAGCCATGGCCGCTGAGTCTGCACGTCCGGAGCCTGTGCTCCGCAATGGGAGAGGCCACAACACTGAGAGGCCTGCGTACTGCAAAAAAATGAAAAGAATAATAATAAATAAAAAATAAAACCAGAAACAAATTTTATGCAAAAAGCAAACGCCAAGTCTACAGTTGCTCCCAAAATCCACTGCCTCAATTTTGGGATGATTCGTTGTCTATTCAGGTATTCCAGTGATGCAGGGTACATCAAGTTGATTGTGTAGATTTTATCCGCTGCTTCTGAGGTTTCTAGGAGAGATTTCCCTTTCTCTTCTTTGTTCACACAGCTCCTGGAGTCAGCTTTGGATTTGGTTCTGCCTCTGCATGTGGGTCGCCTGAGGGCTTCTGTTCTTTGCTCAGACAGGATGGAGTTAAGGTGGCAGCTGATTAGGGGGTTCTGGCTCACCCAGGCCAGGGTTAGGAAGGGGTATGGAAAGCAGGGTGAGCCTGCAGTGGCAGAGGCCAGCAGGATGTTACAACAGCCTGAGGTACGCCGTGCATTCTCCTGGGGGAATTATCCCTGGATCGCAGGACCCTGCCACTGGCAGGCTGCACAGGCTCCCCAGAGAGGATGTGTGGATAATGACCTGTGCTTGCTCACAGGCTTCTTGGTGTCTGCAGCAGCAGCCTTAGCGTTTCATGCCCATCTCTGGTGTCCATTCTGATAGCCATGGCTCGCACCATCTTTGGATCTCGTTTAGGCAATGTTCTGAATCCCATCTCCTCACGCACCCCAAAACAATGGTCTCTTGTCTCTTAGCCAGGTCCAGAGTTTTTTCCCGGATTCCCTCCTGGTTAGCTATGGTGCACTAGCCCCCTTCAGCCTGTCTGCACCCAGCCAATCCCAGTCCTCTCCCTGGGATGTGACCTTTGAAGCCGGAGCGTCAGCTCTCAGCCCCCACCTGCACCAGTGGGTGAGCAGACAAGCCTCTCAGGCTGGTGAGTGCTGGTCAGCACTGATCCTCTGTGCGGGAATCTCTCTGTTTTGCCCTCTGCACCCCTGTTGCTATGCTCTCCTCCATGGCTCCAAAGCTTACCCCCCACGCCAGCCCCTGGCTCCACCAGTGAAGGGGCTTCCTAGTGTGTGGAAACTTTTCCTTCTTCACAGCTCCCTCCCAGAGGTGCAGGTCCCATTCCTATTCTTTTGTCTCTGTTTTTTTCTTTTTCCCTACCCAGGTACGTGGGATGTTTCTTGCCTTTTGGGAAGTTTGAGGTCTTCTGCCAGCATTCAGTAGGTGTTCTGTAGGAATTGTTCTACATGTAGATGTATTTCTGATGTATTTGTGGGGAGGAAGGTTATCTCCACATCTTACTCCTCTGCCATCTTGAAGGTCTCTCAGGTTTCTTCACTTTTAAAAGATCCTACTTCTTTCTCCTCTTCTCACTGAATTATTTCTATATTCCTATCCTCCAAGTCACTAATTCTTTCTTCCATCTGGTTTCTCCTATTACTGAATTGCTCTGTTAGATTCTTCTCATTCATCAAATCCTTCAGTTCCAGAATTTCTGTTTTTTTTTTTTTATAATTTCAATCTTTTTCATAAGGAATTCCCTCTCTTCATCAATTTTATCCCTGAGTTCATTGAATTGTCTTCTGAGGTTTCTTGTACTTCACTGAATTTCTTTGTAATAGCTATTTTGAATTCTTTATCATGTTATATCCAATATTCTGTGCTTTTGAGTTCAGTTGTTGGATAATTATCATTTTGTTTCTTTGATACCATATTTTCTTTATGTTTTTAATGTTTGTGGGTATGTGCTTTGGATTTAGCATTTGAAATAACAGATAACTCCTTAATTACATTTTTGATACCTTCTCTTGTTCTTACAATTCAACAGGCTGCCCATTAGGAATCTTTCTTTTGTATTCCAGAAGGTGGCATTATAGCTAATATTTGTGTTTTCTCTCTAGCCCATGGATCTTGCTTATTACCTGAGTTCTTCTGTGTCTACCAGAGCTTACACTCATGAGTGCACTCAGGAGCATTATAAGGGCCTGCACTGTGGGGAGAGGTGTGGATTTACCTCTTCAGATTTTCATGGTGCCCATAGGCCTAGTGGAGGCATCCTTGAGTGTGGTACTCCCGGAGTTTTCTGAGCAGAGTTCTTGCTGAAGTCCTGAAGCAAACATCAAGAAACATATTCATTTAATGCCCCTTGATATTCTTATCTGCTGCCTTCCCTTTCTCCACACTCGCCCCAGTCATGGAGACCCCTCCTCAGCATCTCAACCAGCTTCTGGAGAGAAATGGGTTATTTCAGTTACAACCTGCACAACTGGGAGAGCTGGGCAGTCACTTACCACTTTCACTTTCCACCTCTTCCATGGGAGAGGTCACCACTTTCCACCTCCTCTGCAGAAGAGATTGATGCTGCTGTTGCCAAAAGCCCAGCCTCTTAAAGTGTCATCCTGGGGAGGGGGGCTGCCTCGGTGTGTTCCTCTCTCTCCCCTGCATCCAAACTTGTCTCTAACCCATTGTGGTAGTGTGCTGGAAACTCTCTTCAGGCAGGCTGGACTTCCACAAATTCTCTTTTGCCCATGGATAGCTGCTCAGCTTTGCACCCTCTAGGTTCTTTTATCGCCACCCCCATACTCAATTGCCTTAAGTGAGAATGAGGCAGATATATGGACTCCCTTGGATCTACAGTCTAGTTATATTCTAGTTATAAAGATGGTCTTTCTCTCAGAGTTTTATCCACTCATGGCACCATACAGTTATGTACATCTGAGGCCATCCTCAGAGGAAAACATTAAGAGAAAAAGATGTAAAAAATAAAAGAAATTTGTATAGACATTATTTGGACCACAGGGTCCCCTTTTCCTTTTTCTTCAACAAGAAAGATGAGTTTTCTCTTGTGGTTTTAGGTAACTGTACCACTGCTGCTGCAGTACAACTCCATGACTGAAGCTACTCTTGATTCAGGGCTTGGAGAGAAACAGAGAAAAAAATTGAATAAAAAAGAGGCTTACCGGAACACTCTCTGACTCAGGATGGTCTTCTTTCCCAATTCTATTGTCAGCAAGACATGTTTCTTTCAGAGTTTTTGCTTTCCCTGCCTGCTGTGCAGTTCTGCACTAGGACTGCCCTAAGGACAAAGAGAAGAAATGAAAAAGGGGAAAAACCCCAGTAAACTCACTCCCATAGGGATCATTCTTCTGGGTTTGATTCCCTCATGAATCTGCCCACTATTGTTAATTTTTCAAAGTCTTCAGATAGTCGCTTTTTGTATTTTTGTCCAGAGATTTTGTTGAAATCGTAGGTGAGATAGACTGTTTTGGGCCCACCAGAGATTTTCTTATGAAGATTTTTAATTGAAATTTTCAATTAGTTGTAGATTTACATGAAATTGTAAGAAACAATACAGAAAGATCCCTTGTGCACTTTGCCTAGTTTCCCCCAATGGTGACATTTTGCAAAACTAGATATATTGTTCTATAATATTAGAACAAGGATACTGGCATTGATACAATCTATAGATCTTATTCAGATTTACCCAGATTTTTACTCATCTGTGTGTGTGTCTGAGTGTGTACATTAAGTTTTATAATATTATGTCAACTGTATAGATTCCTGTATCCATAGCACGGCCAAGTTACTGATCCAGTTCTAAGTATTCATCACCTTGCCCTTTTATAACCAGACCTACCATCCTCTTGGCTCCCTCCTCCATTCCAAACCCCTGAAAACTACTAATCTGTCCTATATTTCTAAAATTTTATTTCAAAAACATTATTTAAATGGAATCATACAGTATGTAACCTTTTCTGATTGGCCTTTTTTTCACTCGTCATAATTCCTTGGAGATTCATCCAAGTGATTGCATGTATAAATAATTTGTTCCAACTTATTGCTGAGTAGTACTACACAATACATATTTACCATGGATTCTTTAATCATTCACCAGTTGAGGCACACCTGGACTGATTCCAGTTTTAGATTATTACAAACAAATCTATGCAGTGGTCATTAGTGTATAGGCTTCTGTGGGAACATAAGCTTACTTTTTATTTTCTGGAATAAATGCCTAGGCGTCCAATTGCTGAGTAAGTGATGGTTGCATTTTAGTTTTTAATAAACTGTCAAACTATTTTCAGAGTGGCTGTAACACCTTACAGTCCAATCAAAATTATATGAGTGATTGACACATCTGTGTCCACATTTGGTGTTGTAAATATTTTTTATTTTAGCCATTCTGGTACATGTATGGTGATATGTCATTGTGGTTTTAATTTGAATTTCCCTGACTGAAAATGATATTGAACATTTTTTCATCTGCTTATTTGCCATCTGTATATCTTTGGTAAAATTCTCTTCATATCTTTTCTCATTTCTAATTGGATATCTTTTTTACTGTTCAGCTTTTTAAAAGAGTTTCTTTGAGATAATTCACGTATCATACAATTTACCCACATAATGTATGCAATTCAACAGGTTTTCTTATATTGACAGACATGTACAACCATCACCGCATTCAAATTTAGAATATTTTCATCAATTAAGAAAAAAATCCTATATTCTTTAACTATTTCCTCCTATTCATCTTCCTATTCACCTGCCTAACCCCACTTAGCTCTAAGCAGACACTAATCGACTTTCTGAGATACCTACCTTTCTTGCTTCACCGTAGCTTTTTTTTTTTTTTTTTGCGGTACGCGAGCCTCTCACCATTGTGGCCTCTCCCATTGTGGAACACAGGCTCTGGATGTGCAGGCTCAGTGGCCATGGCTCACGGGCCCAGCCGTTCCATGGCATGTGTGATCTTCCCAGACCGGGGAACGAACCCGCATCCCCTGCATTGGCAGGCGGACTCTCAACCACTGCACACCAGGGAAGCCCCATCGTAGCTTTAAAAAATTTTTTTTTTCTTTTGGCTGGCCTCGCTTCATGGTGAGGTGGCATGAGTGATCGTAGTTCTATTGAACTAAGTGCCCCTTGCAATGGAAGCATGGAGTCTGAACTGCCAGGGAAGTCCAATACTAATCCACTTTCTCTCTATATATATTTCTCTATTGTGGAATTCCTATGAATGGAATCATGTAGTATGTGGTCTTTTGTAATTGACATTTTTCTTTAAGGAAAATCTCCAGCAAAACTTTGTTTTAATGCCCGTTTGTCTGATATTAGTATATCCACTTCAGTTTTCCTGTTGTTGTGGTTTGCATGATATATATTTTTCAATCCTTTTAGTTTCCATCTATCTGTGTTTTTGAATCAAAAGTATGTCTCCTATAGACAACATATAGTTGGATCATGTTTTTTATCTACCTTTTGGTTAAGAAAGAGTGAATACTCATCCTTCTCATGCTATTCCAAAAAGTTGAAGAGAAGGGAACACTCCCAAATTTTTATTATGAGGCCACCATTACCCTGATACCAAAACCAGACAAAGACACTACAAAAAAAGTTACAGACCAATATCCCTGATGAACATAGATGCAAAAATCTTCAACAAAATACTAGCAAACTAAATTTAACAATATATATTAAAAGGATCATGGTCAAGTGGGATGTGTTCCAAGGATCAAGGATGGTTCAATATCCACAAATCAATCCATGTGATACACCACATCAACAAAAGGAAGAATAAATATCACATGATCACCTCAATAGAGGCAGAAAAGGCATTTGACAAAATTCAACATCCATTCATGATAATAACACTCAAATAAGTTGATATAGAGGGAACATATCTCATCATAATAAAGTCCATATATGACAAACCCATAGCTAACATCATACTCAATGGTGACAAGCTGAAAGCTTTTCCTCTAAAATCAGGAACAAGACAAAGATGTCCACTCTCACCACTTCTATTTAACATAGTACTTGAAGTTTTTAGCCTCAGCAATTAGACGAAAAAAAGAAATGAAAGGTATCCAAATTGGAAGGGAAGAAGTAATACTGTGTCACTATTGGCAGATGACATGATACTTTATATAGAAAACCCTAAAATCTCCACTAAAAAACTATTTGAACTAATAAATGAATTCACTAAATTTGCAGGATACAAAATTAATATATAGAAAGTTGCTTTTCTATACACTAATAATGAACTATCAGAAAGAGAATATGAAAAAACAAATCCATTTAAAATCTTACCCAAAAGAATAAAATACCTAGGAATAAATTTAACAAAGGAGGTGAAAGACCTGTATTCTGAAAATAAGACGTTGATGAAGAAAACTGAAAATGAAACAAAGAAATGGAATAATGCCCCATGTTCATGGATTGCAAGAATGAAAATTGTTAAAATTTCCATACTAAACAAGAAATCTACATGTGTAATGAAATCCTTATCAAAATACCCAAGACATTTTTCACTGAACTAGAATAAGCAATCCTAAAATTTATATGGAACCACAAAATACACTGAATTTCCAAAGCAATCCTGAGAAAAAGAACAAAGCTGGAGGTATCATACTCCCTGACTTCAGACTATATTACAAAGCTATAGTAATCAAACCAGTATGGTACTGGCACAAAAACAGACTTATAGGTAAATGGAACAGAATACAAAGCCCAGAAATAAACCTACCCATTTATAGTCAATTAGTCTGACAAAAGAGGCAGGAATATACAGGGGAAAAGACAGTCTGTTTAATAAGTTGTTCTGGGAAAACTGTCGAAGAATGAAATTAGAATGTTTTCTCCACCATATGCAAAAATAAATTCAAAATAAGACTGCAAGTCATAAAACTCCTAGAGGAAAACATAGACAGAACACACTTTGACTTAAATTGTAGCAATATTTTTTTTACATCTCTCTCCTAAGGCAAAGGAAACCAAAGCAAAAATAAACAAATGGGACTTAATTTAAATTAAAAGCTTTTGCACAGCAAAGGAAATCTTAGACAAAACAATAAGACAATCTACTGAGTGGGAGAAAATATCTGAAAATTATATAACCTATAGGGGTTAATATATAAACAGCTCATAAAGCTCAATATCAAAAAACAAACAACACAATCAAAAAATGGACAAAAGATCTGAATAGACGATTTTCCAAAGAAGACACTGATGACCAACAGGCACATGAAAAGATGCT
Source organism: Globicephala melas (assembly GCF_963455315.2). Classification (NCBI taxonomy): domain Eukaryota; kingdom Metazoa; phylum Chordata; class Mammalia; order Artiodactyla; family Delphinidae; genus Globicephala; species Globicephala melas. The sequence goes on from NC_083335.1 coordinate 71,613,493, forward strand.
TAACATTGCTAATCATCAGGGAAATACAAATCAAAACCACAATGACATATCACCTCACAACAGTCAGAATGGCTATCAACAAAATGTTCACAAATATCAAATGCTGGTGAGGACGTAGAAAAAAGGGAACCCTAGTACACTGTTGGTGGGAATGTAAATTGGTTGAGCCACTATGGAAAGCAGTATGGTTGTTATTCAAAAAAGTAAAAATAGAACTACGATATCAACCAATTCCACTCCTAGGTACATAATCTAAAGAAAATGAAAACATCAATTTGAAAAGATACATGCACCCCAATGTTCATAGCAGCATTATTTACAATAATCAAGATATGGAAGCAACTAAAATGTCCATCAACACATGAATGGATAAAGAAGCTGTGGCATATATATATATATATATATATATATATATATATATATATATATATATTACTCAGCAGTAAAAAAAAAAGAATGCAATTTTGCCATTTGCAACCTTGTGATGGAACTGGAAGGCATTATACCTAGTAAAATATGTCAGACAGAAAAAGAAAAATACTGTGTTATCACTTATAAGTGTAATCTAAAAAATGAAACTAATGAATAAATAAAACAAAAACAGTCTCACAGATATAGAGAACAAGCTAGTGGTTATCAGTAGGGTGATGGAAAGGTGGAGAGGCAAGATAAGGGTAGAGGATCAAGAGGTACAAACTACTCTATACAAAATAAATAAGATACAGGGACTTCCCTGGTGGTGCAGTGGTTAAGAATCCACCTGCCAATGCAGGTGATATGGGTTCAAGTTCTGGTCTGAGAAGATCCCACATGCTATGGAGCAACTAAACCCATGTACCACAACTACTGTCCCTGCGCTTTAGAGCCTGCGAGCCACAACATACTGAGCCTGCGTGGCAGAACTACTGAAGCCCACTTGCCTAGAGCCCATTTTCCACAGAAAGAGAAGCCACCACAATGAGAAGCCCGTTCACCACAACAAAGAGTAGTCCGCACTCACTGCAAATAAAGAAAGACCATGCACAGCAATGAAGACCCAATGCAGTGAAAAATAAATAAATAAATAAATAAATTTATTAAATAAATAAATAAGCTACAGAGATATATTGTATACCACAGGGAATATAGCCAATATTTTATATTAACTTTAAATGGAGTATAATCTATAAAAGTATTGAATTACCTTCTTGTACACCTAAACTAATATAATATTGTAAATCAAGTATACTTCAATAAAAATATATATAAATTGTATATAATTTTATATAATACAATATATAATATACAATATATAATTTTAGACAGCTATATATGTAACACCAACTACATATGATATATATATATAATTTTAAACAATTGCTATTTAAATGAATTAAGAGAAAAAATGAATAAAATATGCATTAATAGTGTCTACTACAATTACATAAGTACACCGACAGCCATCTTCTTTGGTTCATTTAAATTTACTCTTTTTAATATCTTTATTAAAGTATAATTGCTTTACAATGGTGTGTTAGTTTCTGCTTTATAACAAAGTGCATCAGTTATACATATACATATGTTCCCATATCTCTCCCCTCTTGCGTCTCCCTCCCTCCTACCCTCCCTATCCCACCCCTCTAGGTGGTCACAAAGCACCGAGCTGATCTCCCTGTGCCATGAGGCTGTTTCCCGCTAGCTATCTATTTTACGTTTGGCAGTGTATATATGTCCATGCCACTCTCTCCTTTTGTCACAGCTTACCCTTCCCCCTCCCCATATCCACAAGTCCATTCTCTAGTAGGTCTGTGTCTTTATTCCTGTCTTAACCCTAGGTTTTCATGACATTGTTTTCTTAAATTCCATATATATATGTTAGCATATGGTATTTGTCTTTCTCTTTCTGACTTACTTCACTCTGTATGACAGACTCTAGGTTTATCCACATCATTACAAATAGCTCAATTTCGTTTCTTTTTATGGCTGAGTAATATTCCATTGTATATATCTGCCACATCTTCTTTATCCATTCATCTGATGATGGACACTTTGGTTGTTTCCATCTCCTGGTTATTGTAAATAGAACTGCAATGAACATTTTGGTACATGACTCTTTTTGAATTATGGTTTTCTCAGGGTATATGCCCAGTAGTGGGATTGCTGGGTCATATAGTAGTTCTATTTGTAGTTTTTTATGGAACCTCCATACTGTTCTCCATAGTGGCTGTACCAATTCACATTTCCACCAGAAGTGCAAGAGTGTTCCCTTTTTTCCAGACCCTCTCCAGCATTTACTGTTTCTAGATTTTTTGTTGATGGCCATTCTGACTGGTGTGAGATGATATCTCAGTGTAGGTTTGATTTGCATTTCTCTAATGATTAATAATGTTGAACATTCTTTCATGTGTTTGTTGGCAGTCTGTATATCTTCTTTGGAGAAATGTCTATTTAGGTCTTCTGCCCATTTTTGGATTGGGTTGTTTGTTTTCTGTTATTGAGCTGCATGAGCTGCTTATAAATTTTGGAAATTAATCCTTTGTCAGTTGCTTCATTTGCAAATATTTTCTCCCATTCTGAGGGTTGTCTTTTGGTCTTGTTTATGGTTTCCGTTGCTGTGCAAAAGCTTTGAAGTTTCATTAGGTCCCATTTGTTTATTTTTGTTTTTATTTCCATTTCTCTAGGAGGTGGATCAAAAAGGATCTTGCTGTGATTTTTGTCATAGAGTGTCCTGCTTATGTTTTCCTGTAAGTGTGTGATAGTTTCTGGCCTTACATTTAGGTCTTTAATCCATTTTGAGCTCATTTTTGTGTATGGTGTTCGGGAGTGATCGAATCTCATATTTTTACATGTACCTTTCCAGTTTTCCCAGCACCACTTATTGAAGAGGCTGTCCTCTCTCCACTGTACATTCCTGCCTCCTTTATCAAAAATAAGGTGACCATATGTGTGGGGGTTTATTTCTGTGTTTTTTATCCTGTTCCATTGATCTATCTTTCTGTTTTTGTGCCAGTACCATACTGTCTTTTTTTTTTTTTTACATCTTTATTGGGGTATAATTGCTTTACAGTGGTGTATTAGTTTCTGCTTTACAACAAAATGAATCATCCATATGTATACACATGTTCCCATATCTCCTACTTCTTGCATCTCCCTCCATCCCACCCTCCCTATCGCACCCCTCCAGGTGGTCACAAAGCACCGAGCTGATCTCCCTGTGCTATGCGGCTGCTTCCCACTAGCTACCTACCTTAGGTTTTGTAGTGTATATATGTCCATGCCTCTCTCTCGCTCTGTCACAGTTCACCCTTCCCCCTCCCCATATCCTCAAGTCCGTTCTCCAGTAGGTCTGTGTCTTTATTCCTGTCTTACCCCTAGGTTCATCATGAAGTTTTTTTTCTTTAATTCCATATATATGTGTTAGCATATGGTATTTCTCTTTCTCTTTTCGACTTACTTCACTGTGTATGACAGACTCTAGGTCTATCCACCTCATTACAAATAGCTCAGTTTCGTTTCTTTTTTTTTTTTTCTTTTTTTTTTTTAACATCTTTATTGGGGTATAATTGCTTTACAATGGTGTGTTAGTTTCTGCTTTATAACAAAGTGAATCAGTCATACATAAACATATGTTCCCATATGTCTTCCCTGTTGCATCTCCCTCCCTCCCACCCTCCCCATCCCACCCCTCCAGGCTGTCACAAAGCACCGAGCCAATATCCCTGTGCCATGCGGCTGCTTCCCACTAGCTATCTACCTTACTGCGTTTGTTAGTGTGTATATGCCCATGACTCTCTCTCGCCCTGTCACAGCTCACCCTTCCCCCTCCCCATAACCTCAAGTCCGTTCTCTAAGAGGTCTGCGTCTTTATTCCTGCTTTACCCCTAGGTTCTTCATGACATTTTTTTCTTAAATTCCATATATATGTGTTAGCATACGGTATTTGTCTTTTTCTTTCTGACTTACTTCACTCTGTATGACAGACTCTAGGTCTATCCACCTCATTACAAATAGCTCAATTTCGTTTCTTTTTATGGCTGAGTAATATTCCATTGTATATATGTGCCACATCTTCTTTATCCATTCATCCGATGATGGGCACTTAGGTTGTTTCCATCTCTGGGCTATTGTAAATAGATCTGCAATGAACATTTGGTACATGACTCTTTTTGAATTTGGTTTTCTCAGGGTATATGCCCAGTAGTCGGATTGCTGGGTCATATGGTAGTTCTATTTGTAGTTTTTTAAGGAATCTGCATACTGTTCTCCAGAGTGGCTGAACCAATTCACATTCCCACCAGCAGTGCAGGAGTGTTCCCTTTTCTCCACATCCTCTCCAGCATTTATTGTTTCTAGATTTTTTGATGATGGCCACTCGGAGTGGTGTGAGATGATATCTCATTGGAGTTTGGATTTGCACTTCCCTAATGATTAATGATGTTGAGCATTCTTTCATGTGTTTGTTGGCAGTCTGTGTATCTTCTTTGGAGAAATGTGTATTTAGATCTTCTGCTCATTTTTGGATTGGGTTGTTTGTTTTTTGTTATTGAGCTGCATGATCTGTTTATAAATTTTGGAGATTAATCCTTTGTCAGTTGCTTCATTTGCAAATATTTTCTCCCATTCTGAGGGTTATCTTTTGGTCTTGTTTATGGTTTCCGTTGCTGTGCAAAAGCTTTGCAGTTTCATTAGGTCCAATTTGTTTATTTTTGTTTTTATTTCCATTTCTCTAGGAGGTGGGTCAAAAAGGATCTTGCTGTTATTTATATCATAGAGTGTTCTGCCTATGTTTTCCTCTAAGTGTGTGGTAGTTTCTGGCCTTACATTTATGTCTTTAATCCATTTTGAGCTCATTTTTGTGTATGGTGTTAGGGAGTGATCTAATCTCATATTTTACATGTACCTGCCCAGTTTTCCCAGCACCACTTGTTGAAGATGCTGTCTTTTCTCCACTGTACATTCCTGCCTCCTTTATCAAAGATAAGGTGACCATATGTGTGAGGGTTTATCTCTGGGTTTTCTATCCTGTTCCATTGATCTATCTTTCTGTTTTTGTGCCAGTACCATACTGTCTTGATTACTGTAGCTTTGTAGTATAGTCTGAAGTCAGGGAGCCTGATTCCTCCAGCTCCGTTTTTCGTTCTCAAGATTGCTTTGTCTATTTGGGGTCTTTTGTGTTTCCATACAAATTGTGACATTTTTTGTTCTAGTTCTGTGAAAAATGGCAGTCGTAGTTTGATAGGTTCCTTTAAATTTAAATCACCAAATTATCATCTGAGGTAATTGCCTTTCAGCCTGAAAAGTTTTCTTGTGTTTCTTGTAAGGCGAATCAATGAGTTTTCTCAATTTTTATTTATCTGTAAAGTCTTTCTTTTGCCTTAATTTTTTTAATATTAATTTTGTTCTATGTAAGATTCTTGCTTGACAGTGTTTTTCCTTGAGCAGTTGAATATGTTATCCTACTGCCCTTTGACCTCCACTGTGTATGATGAGACAACAGCTCTTAATCTTATTGGGGTTCCTTTATAACAGACATATCATTTTTCTCTTTCAGTTTTGAAGATTTCCTTATTGTTGATTTTCAGCATTTTACTATCATGTGTCTGTTTATGAGTCTCTTTGAATTTATCCTACTTGGACTTCATTGAGCTTCATGGATATGTATGTTATCATTTTAAAAATAAATTTGATGGATTGGAATATTGAGATTGACATATATGCACTATTGATACTATGTATAAAATAGATAACTAATGAGAACCTACTGTGTAGCACAGGGAACTCTATTCAATGCTCTATGGTGACCTAAAAGGGAAGGAAATCCAAAAAAGAGTGGATATATATATATATATATATGTATAGCTGATTCACTTTGCTGTACAGTAGAAACTAACACAACATTGTAAAGCAAGTACACTCCAATATATTTTTTTTTAATTTGAGAAGTTTTCAGCTAGTATTCCTTTGAATAATTTTCTTCAAGTTATTTCTCACTTCTCCTTCTGGTGTCCCCATTATGTACATGGTAACTTTCTCAATGTTGTCTTACATTTCTTTGATGCTCTGTTAGTTTGTTCATTCTTTTTTTCTCTGTTCTTTAGTTTGCATAATCTCTGTCAGTTTGTGTTCAATTTGCTAATTCGTTTTTCTGCCAGTCAAATCTGTTGTTGAGCCCCTCTTTAAGAATTTTACTTCAGTTATTGTACTTTTCAAGTCCAAAATTTACCTTTGGTTCTTTCTATTTTTTTCCTTTTTCTTTAAAAGAAAAAAAATTTTAATTGGAGTATAGTTGCTTTACAATGTTGTGTTAGTTTCTGCTGTACAGCAAGGTGAATCAGCTATACATATGCATATATCCCCTCCTTTGTCGATTTCCTTCCCATTTAGGTCACCACAGAACACTGAGTCGAGTTCCCTGTGCTATACAGTAGGTTCTCATTAGTTACCTATTTTATACATAGTAGCATATATATGTCAATCCCAAATTACCAATTCATCCTACCCCCCTTTCCCTCCTCTATGTCCATATATTTGTTCCCTACGTCTGTGTTTCTATTTCTGATTTGCAAATAGGCTCATCTCTACCATTTTTCTAGATTCCACATATATGCATTAATATATGATATTGTTTTTCTCTTTCTGACTTACTTCACTCTGTATGATCGTCTATAGGTCCATCCATGTCTCTGCAAATGGCACCATTTCATTCCTTCTTATGGTTGTGTAATAATTCCATTGTATATATGTAACATTTGGTTCTTTGTAGAAATTTGGTTCTTTTTAAAACTTAAAAAAAATTCTTCTATCTATTTATGATCTTTTTATTGAAAGGTAGTTGATTTACAATGTTGTGTTAATTTCTGCTGTACAGCAAATTGACTAGTTTTACACATATACACCTTATTTTTAAAATTTTCTTTTCCATTATGGTTTATCCCAGGAAATTGGATATACTTCCCTGTGCTGTACAGTAGGACCTTGTTTTTTATCCATTCTAATTGTAATACTTTGCATCTACCAACCTCAAATTCCCAGTCCATCCCTCTCCCTCCCCCACTCCCCTTTGGCAACCACAAGTTTGATCTCTATGTCTGTGAGTCTGTTTCTGTTTTGTAGATAGGTTTATTTGTGCCATATTTTAGATTCCACATATAAGTGATATCATATGGTATTTATCTTTTCTTGACTTAATTCACTTAGTATGAAAATCTCTAGTAGCATCCATGTTGCTGCAAATGGCATTATTTTGTTCCTTTTTATGGCTGAGTAGTATTCCATTCTATATAGGTACCACATCCTCTTTATTCATTCATCTGTTGATGGACATTTAGGTTGTTTCCATGTTTTGCCTATTGTGAATAGTGCTACTATGAACATAGAGGTCCATGTATCTTTTTGAATTTTAGTTCTGTCCAGGTATATGTCCAGGAGGGGGGTTGCTGGAGCATATGGTAATTCTATTTTTAGTTTTCTGAGGAACATCCATACTCTTTTCTACAGTGGCTGCAACAACTTACATTCCCACCAACAGTGTAGGAGCGTTCCCTTTTTTCCATACCCTCTCCAGCATTTTTTATTTGTAGACTTTATAATGATGGCCATTCTGACCAGTGTGAGGTTGTACCTCATTGTAGTTTTGATTTGTGTTTCTCTAATAATTAGTGATGTTGAGCATCTTTTCATGTGCCTACTGGCCATCTGTATGACTTCTTTGGATAAATGTCTATTAAGGTCTTCTGCCAATTTTTTGATTGGATTGTTTGGGTTTTTTTTTGTTGTTGTTGAGTTGTATGAGATGTTTGTATATTTTGGAGATTAAGCCTTTGTCAGTGACATCATTTGCAAATATTTTCTCCCATTCTGTAGGTTGTCTTTTCATTTTGTTTATGGTTTCCTTTGCTGTGCAAAAGCTTGTAAGTTTGATCAGGTCTTATTTGTTTATTTTTGTTTTTATTTCTATTGCCTTGGGAGATTGAACTAAGAAAACATTGGTATGATTTATGTCAGAGAATATTTTTTCCTCTGCTCTCTTCTAGGAGTTTTATGGTGTCATGTCTTATGTTTAAGTCTTTAAGCCATTTTGAGTTTATTTTTGTGCATGTTGTGTGGGTGTGTTCTAACTTCATTGTTTTACATGCAGCTGTCCAATTTCCCACAACCACTTTCTGAAAAGACTGTCTTTTCCCCATTTTATATTCTTGCCTCCTTTGTTGGAGATTAATTGACTGTAGGTGTATGGATTTATTTCTGGGCTCTCTACTGTGTTCCATTGATCTATATGTCTGTTTTTGTACAAATACTACACTGTTTTGATTACTGTAGCTTTGTAGAATTGTCTGAAGTCTGGGAGAGTTATGCTTCCTGCTTTGTTTTTGTTCCTCAGAATTGCTTTGGCAATTCTGGGTCTTTATGGTTCCATATAAATATTTGGATTATTTGTTTTAGTTCTCCAAAAAAAATGTCTTGGATAATTTGATAGAAATTGCATTAGATCTGTAGATTGCTTTGGGTATTATTGCCATTTTAACAACATTAATTCTTACAATCCAAGAGCATGGGATATCTTTCTATTTCTTTGAATCCTCATTAATTTCCTTTATTAATGTTTTATACTTCTCAGCATATAAGTCTTTCACCTCCTTGGTCAGGTTTATTCCTAGGTTTTTTTTTTTTTTTTGGTACAATTTTAAAAGGTATTTTTTTGTTTTTATTTGTTTTGTTTTTGTTGTTTTTACATTCCCTTTCTGACATTTCATTGTTAGTGTAAAGAAATGTAAAGAAATCAATTTCTGAATGTTAATCCTGTATCCTGCTACTTTGCTGAATTCATTTATTAGATCTAGTAGTTTTTGTGTGTTGTCCTTAAGGTTTTCTCTATATAGTATCATGTTATCTGTATATAGTGACAATTTTACCTCTTCCCTTCCAACTTGGATACGTTTTATTTCTTTTTCATGTCTGATTGCTGTGGCTAGAAATTCCAATACTATGTTGAATAGAAGTGGTGAGAGTGGGCACCTGTTTCTTGTTTCAGATTTTAGTGGGAAGGCTTTCAGCTTTTCACCATTGAGTATTATATTGGCTGTGGGTTTGTCATAAATAGCTTTTATTATATCGAGATATGTTCCCTCTATACCCACTTTGGTAAGAGATTTTATCATGAATTGATGTTGCATTTTGTCAAATGCTTTTCCTGCATCTACTGAGATGATCATGTGGTTTTTACTTTTCTTTTGTTAATGTGGTGCATTACATTGATTGATTTCCATACGTTGAACCATCCTTGTGAGCTTAACATGAATCCCACTTGGTCATGGTGTATGATCCTTTTTATGTGTTGTTGGATTTGGCTTGCTAATATTTTGTTGAGAATTTTTGCATCTATTTTCATCAAAGATATTGGCCTGTAATTTTCTTTTTTGGTGGTATCTTTGTCTGATTTTAGTATCATGTTAATGATGGCTTCATCAAATGTCCTTGGGAGTGTTCCCTCCTCTTCACTCTTTTGGAAGAGTTTGAGGAGAATTTGTATAAATTCTTCTTTTTATGAACTTAAAAAAAACGTAAAACCATCTGATCCTGGACTTTTGTCTGGGAATTTTTTAAACTACAGATTCTATTTCACTTCTAGTGATTGGTTTGTTCAAATTATCTGTTTCTTCTTGATTTAATTTTGGTGGGCTGTATGTTTCTAGGAAGTTGTCCATTTCTTCTAGGTTGTCAAATTTGTTGGCATATAATTATTCATAGTATTATCTTATGTTTTATTTTTTTATTTCTGCAGTATTGGTTGAGATTTCTCCTCTTTCAATTTTTATTTTGTTTATTTGGGTTCTCTCTCTTTTCTTCTTGGTGGGCCTCGCCAGATATTTGTCACCTTTGTTTACCCTTTCAAAGAACCAGCTCTGGGTTTTATTGATTTTTTCCTATGTTTTTTTTTAAATTTCTATTTTAGCTATTTCCTCCCTGATCTTTGTTATTTCCTTCCTTCTGTTGACTTTAGGTTTTGTTTTTTCTGTTTTTTCTAATTTATTTTTTATCATTTTTATCAATATTTTCTCCATACCTTCCTATACTTCTTTAATCAAACTTTTCTTTTTTTCTGTGAACACATTTATAATGGCTACTTTAAAAATATTTTCTTCTTAAATCTGACATCTGGGCACTCTAACAGGTAGTTTCTGTTGCTTTCTTTTTCTCTGGTCACACTTTCTCATTTCTTTGTATTCTTTGTAATATTTTTTTGTTGGAAACTAGAAATTTTATATAATATATTGTAGCAATTCTGTGTATTGGTCCTCCTACCCCTGGGGCTTGTTATTATTATTAAGTTGTTTAGTGAGTGGCTGGGTTATTTTAGTGAAATATACTACCCTCCAACTTTCACAGTTTTAAATCTCTGATATTCCTCAGTGAGATGAAACTTGAATATGTCTACAGTCACCAGGGGATGATAGTGGTAATGGTAGAGCTCTCTTCCACTCTTTCTCTGATAACATCCAGCAGTAAAGCTCCACTAATTGGTCCTTTATTGCTCTATTGTTTACATAATGTGGTGGAGCATAAAATTCATCCAGAAACTAATATAATAAAATTGTGTTCCTTTTATGGAAAGGTTTCAGTGGTCATTATTTGATATTTGTTCTGACATCAGCAGAGATCCTCCCAGATCTCTTATTTCCTAGTTTTCTCCTCCAAGTTAGCCAGTCTACATTTTAGATTGTATCTTCATTAGATATATGAATTTCCTCTCAATTCACTTTGCCACAACTTCACTGGGTTTGAGCATACTCTTAGATTTAAACTTTTCCATACTCTCATGAATGAAGTCAGTTACTTTAGGAAGGGATTAGGAGCTGTCAGTTTTATGTCCTGCTTCTCCACCCAGGCAAAAACTCTGAGCTAGGACTCTAGAGCTCCCACAATGGCAAGCACCTCTATGAGTGACAATCCTATTCTAGGAGCTGAGTGCTCAGTGGTGGTGAGGAGATCTGGGCAGTAGCCTGAAGCCCTCTCATCTTATTCTTCTTAGTGTTGAACCACCATCTCACATGCTGCAGTGAAAGCTATTGGTGCCTCAGTATACTCAACATGTCACACTCAAGGTATAGACTCCATTTCACATGTAGAGGTTTGGCATAAGAAGGAACCCCCCACCTCTAGACTGAACACCACTGGTATTTAACCTCAACAACAATCATCTGGGGTCCATGTGAGAAATGCTGTTTCCTGAAGTCCTGTTCCTCCAGGGAAGAATGCCCTCCTACTGGTAGCTGGGGGAAGAGGGATCCCTGTGTTCTTAGCTGCAGCTGTTTGAGGTGGAGTCTTCACCTTATTAATCTTGTAGCAGGATGGGAATGGGAATGTGTGATCTTGGTTCAAACAGACTCTTGACTTTCGTACTTAATTTTTATATATCTTCTTGAATAGATATTGTTTCATTTGCTGTTTGCCCTTGAGACCATTTCCAGAGTCTTTAAATGATTGTTTTTAAATAATGCTCACAAGTTTCTGTGGGGACTTGGTCAGTTCTGTCATGGCAAAAGTAATTCTACTGTTGAATATATATATGAGTTCCAACTTATCAAATTTTCTTTTGATGGATTGTGCTTTGATGTCAAGTCAATAAACTCATTGCTTAACTTTAGATTCCAAAGATTTTATCCTATTTTTCCTAAAATTTTTAATTTTTATATTTAAGTTGATGATAAAGTTTGATTAATTTTTGTATAAGGTATGAGTTTAGGCCAAACTTCCTTCTTTTTTGTCTATGAATATCCAACTGCTCCAGCACCATTTGTTGAAAAAGCTCTTCTTCTTCCATTGAATTGTTTTACACCTTTTTAAAAACTCAGTTGAACATATATGTGTGGGTTTATTTCTGGTCTCTTTATTATGTTCCACTGATCTTGTGTCTATCCCACATACAGTACCACAGTCTTGGTTACTGTAGCTATATAGGAAGACTTCATATCTGATAAAATTATTACTCTCACTTTGTAACTCTTTTTCAAAATTGTTTTAACTATTCTAGTTTCTTTGCCTTTTTATCCACATTTTATAAAAATCTTTTCTGTATACACAGAAAATTTTGCTGGGATTTTTACAGGAATTGTATTAAACCTGTATATCAATTTGGGGAGAACTGACATCTTTACTATGCTGTTTCTTCCAACCCATGAACATGGTTTTTCTTTCCATTTATTTAGGTTTTCTTTGATTTCTTTTATCAGCATTTTGTAATTTTCAGAATATGGATCCTATAACCTGGAGAAGAAAGGAAACAGTTTAAATATCCAATAATAGGGAATTGTTTAAATAAATATGGGACATATTTACAATGAGGTACCCTGTAGCCAGTTGAACTGACAATGTAGAAATGTAGTTGACATAAATATTTATTGTTAAATATCAGAATGCCATTCATCTTTTTTTGTTTCTCCAGATTTATGACAAATGGGAAACATACACAAAGATCACTAGCCAAATGGGGAATAAGTGCTAATTTTATTCATTTGGGCAAGATTATTATAACCCTCAATGTAGAGCTATGATTTAGGGAAAGTAGTACAGGTTTGATTCTGAACTGTGACATTTTCCCTCTCTTGAATCTGCAAAAATTGGCTTAGGTACATTTACTCAGCCAGTTCTATGGATGAGGATGAAAGTCTGCCACATACTTCAATTGCAGGCAGAAAAGAGTTAGGAGGACAGCTAAATGGCAGGTTCTGGACTCTTACCTAGTGCACTTATCTTATAGAGACAGGATGTGGAGGAAGGTCAGAAGTACCTAGACACAGGAAATGAAAAGAAAGTGGAATACTGTTTTTAAGTATGGTAACATTGCTGATGTATCACCTATCTCTCTCTCTCTCTATCTATCTATCCCAATTTTTAAAATTAACAACTATTCTAATGGGAAGGAACAAACAGGGAATTAGTGAGATTTTGAAGAAATGGGTAATAAGTCCCTCTCTAGCATGAACCTGTATGGTGAGAAAGAACAGAGGTCTCCTGCATTTTAAATCTACAACATGGAAAGAGTGGCATACATTTTCCACCTCTGCACAACATTCACGATGCACTGTGAAGTGAAAGAAGTAGATTTCAAAATAGTCTGTGTGGTATGATTGTATTATTTTTAAAATTCAAACACAATAAACATAGATAAATGTGCAGAGAAAAATGTTCAGAAAGGTAGATAGCTCTCAATTTTAACAATACTTATCTCTAAGCAGTGAAATTCTAATTGATTTTTTCTTTTATTTTTATGTTGTTGTTTACATTGTCCTATCGTTGTATTGTGAACTTGTATAATTTTTAAAAATTAAGTTGTTTCAAAATTCTTAAGTCTGTATAATGGTACAATGGAGGCCCAAAGGAATCTTTCAGAAATGGAAAGGCCCGTGGATACTAGTTAATCCACGTTTTTATGGTCTAATGTGGAAGCTAAGGCCCAAAGAGAAGAGACATTTGAGCCAATCCTGATCCTTCATGGCCCTGCACTGGAAGAATAGACAGCCTCTCCTCCTCCTCAGAGGCAACAGAGACTTAAATTACTACCCAAAATTCACAAAGCTAGTGGGAGGCACATTCAGGATCTGAAACCAGCCAGAACACCCTCCTCCAGACATTTAGCTCTGAACAATCATGAGGCTTTCTAGCATACGTATCAGGTAATGAGCTTGCCAAGACTAGGTTGTTCTTTATTTCACTTACAGAGTCACCTTATTAGAAATCTCTTCCTTTGGGTATCTGAGTGAGGCACATTATCAATCACTTGTTATGAATTATTAAATAATATAAAAGTGATATAAAATAAGCCAGCCTGAAAACCAGCAGGAACTGCTTCCCTTCTGAGCATACTGGAAGCAGGAGCATTCATCTTCTCTCATCATACATGCAGCCCAAACCAAAGTCATTTTCCCACTGCTCTCTACTTCCTCCTCACCAAGTTTCTCTTGGGAACTTGAAAGTTGAGCACCTTAGGCCTTGACTCAGGGAAGGAAGAAAGCGAACGAGAACAGGAAGATTTCCTTTGAGGGCACCTAGAATGACAGCGTGGTGCAGTGGTGAAAGTACCAGTTTTGGGGCACACAAACTGAGTTCAAATCCTACCACTGTCAGGTGTTAGAGTAGAACCTCAACTAGGTCCTTCCATCTTTTAAGTCTTAGTGTTCCCTCATCTGGGAAAATGGTATATAGTGGGTTTCAATGATCCACTTTCTCACTTCCATCTCGTTAGTTTCTGTTTTGAATACGTCTTCCCTGTCTTCTTCCAAGAATCTGGCACTGGAAATGTTGCACTTTTCTTGGAGTGTGGGCCTACTCAAGCATTCTCATGCCTCTTGAGCCCCAATCCAGTGCTTTGGGGTTTGCAAACAGCAAATGCAAAACAGATTTCTGCTGCATACTCACATACTGCAGAGCTTTGCGTGACTCCAGCAGTTCAGACAGAATGCTCCTAATGGAGTGGACTGGAGGGTGAGGCTTGTCACCAATCACTGAAAGCTTCATCCACTGGAGACCAGATGGGCTCTAAGGCCGCCAGCTCCTTGGCCGTGGATATAGGGGCTTGTCAGGGGAAAGCTGATCCCACTGTGGGTGTAAGCTACCCTGATCCAGAGGCCCATGACAGAGCAGAAAGAACATTAGAGTGGGAATTACATAGTTGTACAATGTGGCCTTGCACAAGTCATAACCCTTCTCTGGAACATAGTTTTTTCATTTTGAAAATGGGGTTAATAGCCTCTGATCCGTTTATTTCACAGGGAAGGATTAAAATAAATCATAAGCATGCGTGCCTTAAAAACTTTACTGCTCTATTTACACATGTGTTGTTATTATTATTATTGCTTAATCTACATACCCACCTCTGGAATTTCGAGTTAGTAGAGCCTAAGACCAGGAGAATCAGTTAAACTGGGGTCTAAGCCCTCTTGGGAAATATAGTGAAGGCGACTTTGTAACTGATAATAAACATTAGACTCTGGCACAAAAAGAGAGGACAACAAATGAGCCAATTTAGGCATAGGGGCAACAATTGCTCCAGGAGGGTAGAATGCCCATCCTGAGGAAGTACAAAAAATCAAACAAAGTACCTAATCTTAGAACCATGGGTTACTCATTTTGTGAAAGATGTTTGGGATATAACAAGGCATGCTGCCCTGTCTTTAAAGAGCTTATTTTGACAGGTTTCTGAAAAGAAAACTTGAATGCTTTTGGGGGGCCTCCAAATAACTGTAGTCTCATAAATAGGGACTTTCCCATGGTTAGCCTTGTTGACTGAAGTCCGTTCAGGGAAACATCCTTCTGAGGAGCAGTTGAGCAGATTCTGTTTTTCAGAATCAGCCTCGGAGCTTGAAAACAGAATGAGAAAACAACATAAATAGGCCCCAAAGAATCTGAAGTAAGAAAACTTATCAAACAGCCTTATAGCAAGGACCCAAGAGTATATGACCCAGTTCAGAGAGATTTTGAGGAAATAAGAACATTTAGGTCATAGGCCAGAGTCCAGTAAAGGCAAGCCAGAGGCAGGGATGGGATGTTTAAACTCCTAGAAAACTGAACCAGACTTAGGCTAGAAACCTAAGTGTCCTCTTTTCTTGTTTCCTTTCTGTTCTCCAAAGTCCCAGTATCACAGTTCTCTGACTTGACCTTCAGCCTTGCATTCCCCACAGGCCTTGTCTCCTGAAGGTTCCTGTAAGACAGCGCTGTTTCAATGCTCCTATCTAGGCTGAGCAAGTAACACTAGCAGTTTTCTCCTTCCCTTGCCTAATCCTCAGTTGCCTTCCACAAAGCTTCTGTATGTACCCTCTCAGGCTCAGTTGATTTCTGAAGGCTACATTCTTGTACTCTATTTTTAATAGTTCTTCTTTTGTCTTGATCCCCATTTACCACCTCACTGCTTCATGTTCAGATTCTCTCTTTCTATCCAGTCCCAGAGTGACACATAGATAACATTTCATGGAAAATCAATTAGTTTTGACTGCTTGGAACACCATGTTGGGAAGTATTATGTGGCTCTATCTGGCCTTGGTGGGAGAGTACTATGACTGATTAGTACAGTATATCATAAGAGAGTGGATTGATGGGGAATTGTTAATGACAGTATATGGTCTGTATATTTGTTGGCTGGGATGAGCCACTTTGGTTAAATATTTTGAGAGCACATTTGGCTTTAATTTTGGCTTATTTGAGATACTGACTTTTAGATCAATTCCAAGCTTCACCCTCAGACTTACTTGTCCCACTCACTTTGCAACAGCCTGTAAGAAAGTATTCTTGAATACTGACTATGATCTCAGGACTCCATGATGTAGTCAGTACTAGGACTTTGGGCTTCTGTCTAGGAGACAGAAGTTGGGAGAACAGGGAGGAAGTGCAGGATGCAAACAATAGGAAAGTTCAACCGCTCTGTATTTTCTGGCTTGTGTGTGCCCAGTCCAGTGTCAGGACATGACTGATAGGATAAAAAGAACACAAAGATGCTGCCTTATGTAAACTCTTGCTCTACATGCCTGGGCTCAAATACCTGTTGGGCCATTATCAGAGCTCATCATTCTAGCAATTCTTTTTTTTCTTTATCAGCATCTTAGAGGGAAGGACACTCCTAAGAAATAATTTAGTTTACATTTTTCACAATCAAGCCTGACAATCCCGCCCCAATTTTCAAATAAGCGCTTCATATTCCTCAGGAAAATCCTTTTTTTCTCCAAATGTCCAGAAAAAGATATGGATTTCTTCTTGCCCTGTCCATTATGGCCCTCCCCAAGGAGCCCTGATAGTTATATAAACTAAACATTGTATTTACCTTTGAATAACAGAAAAGAGTAGTTTTTATTATGGGTTTTATTTTTCTCACATAGTGATAAGTCCATTGTAGGTGACTCCTTGATGTTCTGAGAAATCTGTTTCCGGTCTTCCACTCAGCCTGGACTGCCACATTTGGTTGTGACAATTTTCACTCCCCACTGATGACCAGTGATGCCCAGTGAAGTGGTAAGTGAAAGCTGAAATTGACCCTGACTTTGTGTGGAGGTAATACCTTTTTCTCTTTCTCACAAACGTGCTATACGGTTTGGCTATGGTTAGCCATATCGTCTCAAGACAATAAAATGGCTACTCTACTTCCCGTATCATATACATTTAAAGATAAGAAGAAATGAAAAGGCAGAGAGCGAAAGAAGTATACAATATGAGTCATCCTGACTTAGCATTTCTAGAAGCCCGATCTGGAGCCTTGCATCACAATGACCTGAACTCTGTTACAAGCCCACTCCTAAGGCTGGGAAATCTATGTCTTTTTTCAACTGGAATAACTGTCACACAAGAACTCAGAGTGTTCTTACTAAGAAGGAAATGTTGAATAATGCACAGATGGAAAGTATTTTTCACAATAATCATGAGTCAATAATTTTTTAAAAATTGTGGGGAGTTACTATGTACCAGATACTGTTCTACACAATGAGGATACAGCAGTGACTAGGACAAGAATGTTCTCTATTTTAGGTACATCACCTAAGCTCTATGAACCTAACTTTTCTTACTTAAGAGTGATGATAATACCTAACTTGCATGATTGTTGTAAATATTAGAGATACAATAGACAAAAGTCCTAACACATAGCATAGCATATGTTCAACAAACTATAGTCATATATATGTATACATATATATAAATAATGAATAAATTGTCTTAGTACCATTTGTTCAGTAATCTATACATTCCCTATTGATATGGAAACTGCCTAATTCCACACTAAATCACAATATATTATCATTTTTCCCCAGTTTTATTGAGATGTATTTGACATATAACATTGCATCAAGTTTAAGGTGTACAACATAATGATTTGATAAATGAATATATATCAAAATGATATCCACAATAACTTTGGTTAACATTTATTATCTCACATAGATACAATTTTTTTGTGTGTGATAAGAACTTTTAATATCTACTCTTAGAAAGTTCCAAATATACAATGCAGCATTGTTGACTATAGCCACCATGCTGCGTATATCCCTGTAACTTTATCTCATAACTGTAATGTGTGCATTTTCACTTCCTTCAGCCATTTTCCTCACCGCATCCCCGACTCTGGCAACCATCAATCAGTTCTCTGTTTCTATGCGTTTAGGTTTTTTAGTCCCATATGTAAGTGAAATCATTCAAAATTTGTCTTTTTCTTTTTTTACATCTTAATTGGAGTATAATTGCTTTACAATGGTGGGTTAGTTTCTGATTTATAACAGTGAATCAGTTATACATATACAACTGTTCCCATTTCTCTTCCCTCTTTCGTCTCCCTCCATCCCATCCTCCCTATCGCACCCCTCCAGGTGGTCACAAAGCACCGAGCAGATCTCCCTACGCTATGCGGCTGCTTCCCACTAGCTATCTACCTTACGTTTGGTAGTGTATATATGTCCATGGCTCTCTCGCGCTTTGTCACAGCTTACCCTTCCCCCTCCCATATCCTCAAGTCCATTCTCTAGTAGGTCTGTGTCTTTATTCCTGTCTTACCCCTAGGTTCTTCATGACATTTTTTTCTTAAATTCCATATATATGTATTAGCATACGGTATTTCTCTTTCTCTTTCTGACTTACTTCACTCTGTATGACGGACTCTAGGTCTATCCACCTCATTACAAATAGCTCACTTTCATTTCTTTTTATGGCTGAGTAATATTCTATTGTATATATGTGCCACATCATCTTTATCCATTCATCCGATGATGGACACTTAGCTGTTTCCACCTCTGGGCTACTGTAAATAGAGCTGCAATGAACATTTTGGTACATGACTCTTTTTGAATTATGGTTTTATCAGGGTATGTGCACAGTAGTGGGATTGCTGGGTCATATGGTAGTTCAATTTGTAGTTTTTTAAGGAACCTCCATACTGTTCTCCATAGTGGCTGAACCAATTCTCATTCCCACCAGCAGTGCAAGAGTGTTCCCTTTTTCCACACCCTCTCCAACATTTATTGTTTCTAGATTTTTTGATGATGGCCATTCTGACTGGTGTGAGATGATATCTCATTTTAGTTTGGATTTGCATTTCTCTAATGATTAATGATGTTGAGCATTGTTTCATGTGTTTGTTGGCAGTCTGTATATCTTCTTTGGAGAAATGTCTATTTAGATCTTCTGCCCATTTCTTGGATTGGGTTGTTTGTTTTTTTGTTATTGAGATGCATGAGCTGCTTATAAATTTTGGAAATTAATCCTTTGTCAGTTGCTTCATTTGCAAATACTTTCTCCCATTCTGAGGGTTGTCTTTTGGTCTTGTTTATGGTTTCCTTTGCTGTGCAAAAGCTTTGAAGTTTCATTAGGTCCAATTTGTTAATTTTTGTTTTTATTTCCATTTCTCTAGGAGGTGGGTCAAAAAGGATCTTGCTGTGATTTATGTCATAGAGTGTCCTGCCTGTATTTTCCTCTAGGAGTTTGATAGTTTGTGGCCTTACATTTAGGTCTTTAATCCATTTTGAGCTTATTTTTGTGTAGGGTGTTAGGGAGTGATCTAATCTCATACTTTTACTTGTACCTGTCCAGTTTTCCCAGCACCACTTATTGAAGAGTCTGTCCTTTCTCCACTGTACATTCCTGCCACCTTTATCAAAGATAAGGTGACCATATGTGCGTGGGTTTATCTCTGGGCTTTCTATCCTGTTCCATTGATCTATCTTTCTCTTTTTGTGCCAGTACCATACTGTCTTGATAACTGTAGCTTTGTAGTATTGTCTGAAGTCAGGGAGCCTGATTCCTCCAGCCCCATTTTTCGTTCTCAAGATTGCTTTGTCTATTCAGGGTCTTTTGTGTTTCCATACAAATTGTGAAATATTTTGTTCCAGTTCTGTGAAAAATGTCAGTGGTAGATTGATAGGGATTGCATTCAAGCTGTAGATTGCTTTGGGTAGTAGAATCTAGTAGAGTCATTTTCACAATGTTGAATCATCCAATCCAAGAACGTGGTATATCTGTCCATCCATTTGTATCATCTTTAACTTCTTTCATCAGTGTCTTATAATTTTCTGCATGCAGGTCTTTTGTTTCCTTAGGTAGGTTTATTCCTAGATATTTTATTCTTTTTGTTGCAATGGTAAATGGGAGTGTTTTCTTGATTTCACTTTCAGATTTATTATCATTATTGTATAGGAATGCCAGAGATTTCTGTGCATTAATTTTGTAACCTGCTACTTTACCAAATTCATTGATTAGTTCTAGTAGTTTTCTGGTAGCATCTTTAGGATTCTCTATGTATAGTATCATGTCATCTGCAAACAGTGACATCTTTACTTCTTCTTTTCCGATTTCGATTCCTTGTATTTCCTTTTCTTCTCTGATTGCTGTGGCTAAAACATCCAAAACTATGTTAAATAAGAGTGGTGAGAGTGGGCAACCTTGTCTTGTTCCTGATCTTAGTGGAAATACTTTCAGTTTTTCACCATTGAGGACGATGTTGGCTGTGAGTTTGTCATATATGCCCTTTATTATGTTGAGGAAAGTTCCTTCTATGCCTACTTTCTGCAGGGTTTTTATCATAAATGGGTGCTGAATTTTCTCGAAAGCTTTCTCTGCACCTATTGAGATGATCATATGCTTTTTCTCCTTCAATTTGCTAATATGTTTTTCACATTGATTGATTTGTGTATATTGAAGAATCCTTGCATTCCTGGAATAAACCCCACTTGATCATGGTGTATGATCCTTCTAATGTGCTGTTGGACTCTGTTGGCTAGTACTTTGTTGAGGATTTTTGCATCTATGTTCATCAGTGATATTGGCATGTAGTTTCCTTTTTTTGTGACATCCTTGTCTGGTTTTGGTATCAAGGTGTTGGCAGCTTCGTAGAATGAGTTTGGGAATGTTCCTCCCTCTGTTATATTTTGGAAGTGTTTGAGAAGGGTAGGTGTTAGCTCTTCTCTAAATGATAGAATTTGCCTGTGAAGCCCATCTGGTCCTGGGCCTTTGTTTGTTGGAAGATTTTTAATCACAGTTTCAATTTCAGTGCTTGTGATTGGTCTGTTCATATTTTCTATTTCTTCCTGATTCCACCTTGGCAGGTTGTACATTTCTAAGAATTTGTCCATTTCTTCCAGGTTGTCCATTTTATTGGCATAGAGTTGCTTGTAGTAACCTCTCATGATCTTATGTATTTCTGCAGTGTCAGTTGTTACTTCTCCTTTTTCATTTCTAATTCTATTGATTTGAGTCTTCTCCCTTTTTTTCTTGATGAATCTGGCTAATGGTTTATCAATTTTGTTTATCTTCTCAAAGAACCAGCTTTTAGTTTTTTGATCTTTGCTTTCATTTCTGTCATTTCTTTTTCAGTTATTTCTGATCTGATCTTTATGATTTCTTTCCTTCTGCTAACTTTGGGTTTTTTTTGTTCTTCTTTCTCTAACTGGCTTAGGTGCAAAGTTAGGTTGTTTATTCGAGATATTTCCTCTTTCTTAAGGTAGGATTGTATTGCTATAAACTTCCCTCTTAGAACTGCTTTTGCTGCATCCCATAGGTTTTGTTTCGTCATGTCTCCATTGTCATTTGTTTCTACGTATTATGTGATTTCCTCTTTGATTTCTTCACTGATCACTTCATTATTAAGTAGTATATTATTTAGCCTCCATGTGTTTGTAATTTTTACAGATCTTTCCCTGTAATTGATATCTAGTCTCATAGCGTTGTGGTCGGAAAAAATACTTCATACAATTTCAATTTTCTTAAATTCACCAAGCCTTGATTTGTGAACCAAGATATGATCTGTCCTGGAGCACGTTCCATGAGCACTTGAGCAATATGTGTATTCTGTAGTTTTTGGATGGAATGTCCTATAAATATGAATTAAGTCCACCTTGTTTAATGCATCATTTAAAACTTGTGTTTCCTTATTTAGTTTCATTTTGGATGATCTGTCCATTGGTGAAAATGGGGTGTTAAAGTCCCCTACTATGATTGTTTTACTGCCTATTTCCCCTTTTATGGCTGTTAGTGTTTGCCTTATGTATTGAGGTGCTCTTATGTTGGGTGCATAAATATTTACAACTGTTATATCTTCTTGCTTGATTGATCCCTTGATCATTATGTAGTGTCCTTCTTTGTCTCTTCTAATAGTCTTTATTTTAAAGTCTATATTGTCTGATATGAGAATTGCTACTCCAAATTTCTTTTGGTTTCAATTTGCATGGAATATCTTTTTCCATCCCCTTACTTTCAGTTTGTATGTGTCTCTAGGTCTGAAGTGGGTCTCTTGTAGACAGCATATATATGGGTCTTGTTTTTGTATCCATTCAGCCAATCTGTGTCTTTTGGTGGGAGCAATTAGCCCATTTACATGTAAGGTATTTATTGATATATATGTTCCTATTCCCATTTTCTTAATTGTTGGTGTCGTTATTGTGGATCTTTTCCTTCTCTTGTGTTTCTTGCCTACAGAAGTTCCTTTAGGATTTGTTGTAAATGTGGTTTGGTGGTGCTGAACTCTCTCAGCTTTTGCTTGTCTGTAAAGGTTTTAATTTCTCCATCAAATCGGAATGAGATCCTTGCTGGGTAGAGTATTCTTGGTTGCAGGTTTTTCTCCTTCATCACTTTAAATATGTCCTGCCTGTCCCTTCTGGCTTGCAGAGTTTCTGCTGAAAGATCAGCTGTTAACCTTATGGGGATTCCCTTGTGTGTTATTTATTGTTTTACCCTCTCTGCTTTTAATATGTTTTCTTTGTATTTAATTTTTCTCAGTTTGATTAATATGTGTCTTGGCGTCTTTCTCCTTGGATTTATCCTGTATGAGATTCTCCATGTTTCCTGGACTTGATTAACTATTTCCTTTCCCATATTAGGGAAGTTTTCAACTATAATCTCTTCAAATATTTTCTCAGTCCCTTTCTTTTTCTCTTCTTCTTCTGGAACCCCTATAATTCGAAAGTTGGTGTGTTTATTGTTGTCCCAAGCATCTCTGAGACTGTCCTCAGGTCTTTTCATTCTTTTTTCTTTATTCTACTCTACAGTAATTATTTCCACTATTTTATCTTACAGTTTACTTATCCATTCTTCTGCCTCAGTTATTCTGCTATTGATCCCAGCAAGAGTATTTTTAATTTCATTTATTGTGTTGTTCATCGTTGCTTGTTTCATCTTTAGTTCTTCTAGGTTCTTGTTACATGTTTCTTACATTTGTCTATTCTATTTCCAAGATTTTGGATCATCTTTACTATCATTATTCTGAATTCTTTTTCAGGTACACTTCCTATTTCCTCTTCATTTGTTAGGTCTGGTGGGTTTTTATCTTGCTCCTTCATCTGCTGTGTGTTGTTCTGTCTTCTCATTCTGCTTATCTTATTGTGTTTTGGGTCTCTTTTTTGCAGGCTGCAGGTTCATAGTTCCCGTTGTTTTTGGTGTCTTCCCCAGTGGCTAAGTTTTGTTCAGTGAGTTGTGTAGGCTTCCTGGTGGAGGGGACTAGTGCCTGTGTTCTGGTGTATGAGGCTGGATCTTGTCTTTCTGGTGGGCAGGTCCACATCTGGTGGTGCATTTTTGGTTGTCTGTGGCCTTATTATGATTCTTGGCAGCCTCTATCTAATGGGTGGGGTTGTGTTCCTGTCTTGCTAATTGTTTGGCATAAGGTGTCCAGCATCTTGTGGTAGGCTGCACAGGATCCCCGGAAGGAAGGTGTGGATAGTGACCTGTGCTCGCACACAGGCTTCTTGGTGGCGGCAGCAGCAACCTTAGTGTCTCATGCCCCTCTCTGTGGTCCACACTTTATCCACGGCTCCTGCCCATCTCTGGAGCTCCTTTAAGCAGTGCTCCTAATCCTCTCTCCTCACGCACCAGGAAACAAAGATGGAAGAAAAAGTATCTTGCCTTTTCAGTGGGTCCATACTTTCCCAGACTCTCTCCCGGCTAGCTGTGGTGCACTAATCCTTTCAGGCTCTGTTCATGCTGCCAGTCCTCTCCCTGTGCTCCGAGAGAGCCCAAGCCTCAGCTCCCAGCCCCACCCACCCTGGTGGGTGAGCAGACCAGCCTCTTGGGCTGGTGAGAGGTGGTCGGCACCAATCCTCTGTTTGTGAATCTCTCCATTTTGCCCTCCACACTCCTGTTGCGGTGCTCTCCTCCATGGCTCTGAAGCTTTCCCCCTCCGCCACCCACACTCTCTGCCCCTGAAGGGGCTTCTTAGTGTGTGGAAACCTTTCCTCCTTCACAGCTCCCTCCCACTGCTGCAGGTCCCTTCCCTATCCTTTTGTCTCTGTTTATTCTTTTTTATTTTGCCCTATCTAGGTACGTGGGGAGTTTCTTGCCTTTTGGGAGGTCTGAGGTCTTCTGCCAGCATTCAGTAAGTGTTCTGTAGGAGTTGTTCCACGTGTAGATGTATTTCTGGTGTATCTGTGGGGAGGCAGTTGATCTCCACATCTTACTCTTCTGCCATCTTCCCCTCGTCTCCAAAATTTGTCTTTGTTTGACTTATTTCGCTTGCATAATTCCTTCAAGATTCTTCATGTAATCATAAGTGGCAAGATTTCTTTCTTTTTATGGCTGAATAATCTTTCATTCTCTATATATACACCACATTTTCTTTATCCATTCATCTGTCAATGGACACTTAGGTTATTTCCATGTCTTGGCTACAGTAAATAATAAGGCAATAAACATGGGAGTGCAAATATCTCAAGATAGTGATTTTATTTCCTTCAAATATATACCCAGAAGTGGAATTGCTGTATCATTCGATAGCTCTATTTTTAATTTTTGAGAAACCTGCATACTTTTTTTCCACTGTGGATATACCAATTTATCATCCTACCAAGAGTGCTGTATAGTTTTTTCTGCATCCTCGCCAACACTTGTTATCTCTTGTTTTTTTGATAACAACCATTCTACAAGGTATGAGGTGATATTTCATTGTAGTTTTGATTTTCATTTTCCTGATACTTAGTGATGCTGAGTACCTTTTCACATACCTCTTGGCAATTTGAATACCTTATTTGGAGAAATGACTATTCAGGCCCTAGGCCCATACTGAATAGATGATGATGATGATGTTGATGATGATGATGATGATGATTTTGCTATTATGTGAATTCCATATGAATTTTGGATATTAACCCCTTATCACATATTTGGTTTGCAAATATTTCTCCCATTCCATAGGTTGCCTCTTCATTCTGTTGATTGTTTCTTTTGCTGTGCAAAAAAAAGAAAAAGCTTTTCATTTTGATGTAGCCATGCTTATTTATTTTTGCTTTTATTGCTTGTGCTTTAGGTGTCATATGCAAAAAATTACTGCCAAGACCAATGTCAAAGATATTTTCCCCTATTTTTTTCTAGGATTTCTATAATTTAAGGTTATACATATAAGCCCTTAATCTATTTTGGGATAATTTTTGAGTGGTGTAAACTAGTTTCATTCATTCATGTTTAAATATCCAATTTTCTCTAGGCCATTTATTGAAGAAGCCATCTTCTGCATTACATATTATTGGATTCCTTGTCAAATATTAGTTGAACATATATGCATGGGTTTATTTCTGGGCTCTTGATTCTTTTCCATTGTTATATGTGCTTATGCCAATAGTATATTTTAAAATTACTATAGCTTTGTAATATAGTTTAAAATTAGGAAGTGTGATGCTTCCTGCTTTGTTCTTTTCAGTATTGATTTGACTGTTCAGGATCTTCTGTGGTTCCATACAAATTGTAGGATTGTTTTTTCTATTTCTATAAAAATTTCACTGGAATCTTGATAGGGATTCCATTGAATCTGTAGATGACTTTGGGTAACATAGATATTTTAACAATATTAATTCTCAAAGCCATGAATGTGAGACATCTTTTGCTTCAGTTGTGTCTTATTCAATTTATTTCATCAATGTCTTATAGTTTTCAGTGTACAGCTCTTTCACCTCCATGGTTAAATTTATTCCTAAATATGTTTATTGTTTTTGATGCTGTTGTAAATGGGATTGTTTTCTTTATTTCTTGTTCTGATATTTCCTGTTAATGTAAAGAAACACTACTGATTTTTATGTTGATTTTATGTCCTCCAACTTTACTGAAATTCATTGATTATATCTAAAAGTTATTTGGTGGAATCTTTAAAATTTTCTGTATATAAAATAGTGTCATATTCAAACAAAAACAATTTTACTTCTTCCTTTTTTATTCAGATGCCTCTTATTTCATTTTCTTGTCTAATTGCTCTGGCTAGGACAACCAGTACTATGTGGAATAGGAGTTGCGAGAGTAGGCACCTGTGTCTTATTCTTGAACTTTTAAAAATAAAAGTTTTCAATCTTTCATCTTAAGTATGATGTTAACTTTGGGATTGTCATATATGATCTTTATATGTTGAGGTAATTCCTTTTTTAATAGAACTATAGTTGATTTACAATATTATGTTATTTCAGATGTAAAGAAAAATGATTCAATTATATATGTACATTATATTTTTCAGATTATTTTCCATTATGGGTTATTACAAGAAATTGAATATAATTCCCTGTGCTATACAGTAAAACTTTGTTGCATATCTATTTCATGTATAGTAGTTTGTATCTCTTAATCCCATACTCCTCATTTGTCCCTCCCCCAATTTCCTTTCCCCTTGATAACCATAAGTTTTTTTCCTATGTTTGTGAGTCTGTTTTTGTTTTGCATATACATTCATATGTATTATTTTTAGAGACCATATATAAGTGATATCATACAATATTTCTCTTTCTCTGTCTGACTTACTTCATTAAGTATAATATTGTCTATGTCAATCCATGATGCTGAAAATGGCAATATTTCATTCTTTTTTATGGTTGAGTAATATTCCATTGTATATATATACCACATGTTAAACCAGTCATCTCTTGTTGGGCACTTAGGTTGTTTCCTTGTCTTGGCTATTGTAAATTGTGCTGCTATGAATATTGGGGTGCATGTATCTTTTCATTTAGAGATTTTATTTTCTTTCCAAATATATACCCAGAAATGGGATTGCTTAGTCATATAGTAGCTCTATTTTTAGTTTTAAGGAACCTCCATACCTTTGTCAAAAGTAGTTGCACCAATTTACATTTCCAGCTACAGTGGACAAGGGTTCCCTTTACAACATCTCCAGCATTTATTAGTTGTAGATTTTCTGATGATAGCCATTCTGACAGGTGTGAGGTGATACCTCATTGTGGTTTTGAGTTCCATTTCTCTAATAATTAGCAATTCTGAGCATGTTTTCATGTGCTTGTTGGCCATCTGTATGTCTTCTTCGGAAAAATGTCTATGTAGGTCTTCTGAACATTTTTTGATTGGGTTGGTCTCTTTTCTTTGATAATGAGTTGTATGAGCTGTATATATATTTTAGATATTAATTTCTTGTCAATAGCATAAATTGCAAATACTTTATCCCATTCCATAGGTTGTCTTTTCATTTTGTTGATGGTCTTCTTTGCTGTGCAAAAGCTTGTAAGTTTGATTAGGTCCCATTTGTTTATTTTTGCTTTTATTTCTTTTGCCTTGGGAGATTGATCTAAGAAAACGTTGCTGTGATTTATGTCAGAAAATATTTTGCCTGTGTTCTCTTTTGGAAGTTTTATGGTGTCATGTCTTATATTTATGTCTTTAAACCATTTTGAGGTTATTTTTGTATATGGTGTGAAGGAGTGTTCTAATTTCATTGATATACATGTAGCTGTCCAGCTTTCCCAACATCACTTGTTGAAGATAACTGTCTGTATAGTCTTGCCTACTTTGTCATAGATTAATTGACCATGAGTGTATAGATTTGCTTCTGGGCTCTCTATTGTGTTTCATTGATCTATACGTATGTTTTTGTGCCAATACCATGCTGTTTCGATTACTATAGCATTGTAGTATTGTCTGAAGTCTGGGAGGGTTATGCCTCCAGCTTTCTTCTTTTCCCTTAGAAGAGCTTAGGCAATTCTGGGTCTTTTGTGGTTCCATATAAATTTTAGGATTATCTTTTCTAGTTTTGTGAAAAATGTCACGGGAAATTGATAGGGATTGCATTAAATCTGTAGGTTGCTTTGGATGGTATTACCCTTATAAAAATACAATTCTTACAACCCAAGAACATGGGATATCTTTTCATTTCTTTAAATCATCTTCACTTTCCTTGATCCATGTTTATAGCTTTCAGTGGATAGGTCTTTCACCTCCTTGGTTAAGTTTATTCCTAGGTATTTTATTTTATTTTTGTCATGATCTTAAACAGGATATTTTCTTTCCTTTCTGATATTTCATTTTTAATATGAAGAAATGCAGATAATTCTGTATATTAATCTTGTGTCCTGTTACATTGTTGAATTCACTTATTAGTTCTAATAATTTTGTGTGGATCCTTAGGGTCCTCTGTATAGTATATCATATCATCTGTAAATGGTGACAGTTTTAATTCTTCCTTTCCAATTTGGATACATTTTATTTCTTTTTCTTGTTTGCCTGCTGTGGCTAGGACTTCCAATACTATGTTGAATAGGCGTGGTGAGACTGGGCATCCTTGTCTTGTTCCTGAATTTAGCAGAACGCCTTTCATCTTTTCACCATTGAGTATTATGTTGGCTGTGGGTTTGTCATATGTGACCTTTATTATGTTGAGATATGTTCTCTCTATATCCACTTTGGTGAGAGTTTTTGTAATAAATGGATGCTGAATTGTGTCAAATGCATTTCCTGAATCTATTGAAATGATCATGTGATTTTCGTCTTTCCTATTGTTAATGTGGTGTATCACATTGATTGATTTGCATATGTTGAATCATCTTTATGACACTGGAGTGCATCCCACTTGATCATGGTGTACGATCCTTATTAACTATTGTTGAATTTAGCTTGCTAGTAATTTGAGGATTTTTGCATCTATATTCATCAAAGATATTGGCCTGTAATTTTCTTTTTTTGCAGTTTCTTTTTCTGATTTTGGTATCAGGTTGATGGTGGCTTCACAGAATGAACTTGAGAGTGCTCTCATCTCTTCAAATTTTGGAATAGTTTGAACAGGATAGGTTTAAGTTCTTTTTTGTGTGTTTGGTTGAATTCCCCAGTGAAGTTATCTTGTCCTGGACTTTTGTTTGGAGGGAGTTTTAAAATTACAGACTCTATTTTCCTTCTAGTAATTGATCTGTTTCAATTATCTGTTTCTTCTTTACTCAGTCTTGACAGGTTGTATGTTTTTAGAAACTTGTCCATTTCTTCTAGGTGGTCCAATTTGTTGGCATATAACCTTTCATAGTATTCTCTTATGATGTTTTGTATTCTGTTGTATCGGTTGTTGTTATTTCTCCTCTTTCATTTCTTATTTTATTTATTTTGGTTTTCTTGTCGGGAGCCACATAGGAAGTGCCTTTGAGTCTCAGCACGGACGAGACCCTTAGTGTCAGCAAAGCTGGTGCTGTCAGGTATAAATATGGAGAGGCAAAGTTCTCCTCTGCAAAGCTGATGCTGTTGGACATAAAAATGGAAAAGCAAAGCTCTCGTTTGCAAAGCTTCCTGAACACAGGGTTTTCTACACTCCCCCTACCCTGTTGTTCCATGAAGAGCAGCTCCCTCCTGGTGGCTGGTGCCGTGTAATTGGTCTCTCTTGCCCAGTGCTGTAAGCTGGGCCCTCTCTGGAGGAGAAACCTGGGTTCCCGAAGACATGTGATCAGAGCCGGGGCCCCGCCAGTTGGCGAGGGAATCCCAGGGCAGGTGCTGGGCGTGGAGGCCACGGGGGCATAGGCTACCAAGGTGACAGAGAACTGACCTTCTCTGGGGGCGCTGCACCTCGCTCACTCGCACACCTCACATCTCCCTGCTTGGCCCCGGAGGATGGCTGGTTAGCCAGAGACGGGTAAGATTCCTCAGGGAAGGAACAACCTAAGACAGGCACAGTCGCAGAGGGGCCATCAGGAGAGAACTTGGGGGCCAACAGAGGTGGGACACAGACCCTCACCCCCCCAACTTGTCCCCATGGCTGCTTCGCTTCCCACGCCCAGCTCAGATGGGAACCCAGGTAGCAGATAAGAGACCTGGCCAATGGCAACTGCTCTTCCGCCGCAGCAGGGCTTTGTTTCCCATTTTCTCCGTGGACCACAGCTTTCCTCTGTGTGGAAGCCAAGCTTTGCTCTGTGTGATTCCCCTTGTTTTCCCCTGCCTTTGCCTAAGGTGATTTTTATAGGATTGCTATTGGTGTTGGGAAAAATGTATAGTTTTAATGCAGGGGTTTAGGAAAGACCCCAATTTAGGGTAAAAACCAAGAGAAGGATTATAGCTACTTTGGCTCCTTTAATGATTATATTTGTTGGGGAAATATAATGGTGGGAACATTTTTGCAGCAGCTTTGTATTTTAAAAGAAAAATTGCAAGAGTTATGGCCTCCCAGTGGAGTTATAAACATGCTGGGAAATACCTGGGTATGGTGGCAAGGTTTTATGCAACAGTGGGTTTAATCAATGAGTTCATGGTACAATGTCCGTTTCCATGGCCTTCTAGAAGTATAAAAAATAATGTACATTGTTTGGATTATAATGATAGGGTTAGAAAATCTGTGGATGAAATGTTATATTTTTGCTTTTAATTGTTAATAGAATTATTTGCTTAAGTTTATAGCTTGATTGAGCAGAATGTGCAGGTACAAGAACACCTTAATCTTTTGAGAAGAATGAAGAAACCGTAAACAGAGTTCCTGACGTAGATGTGACCAACATGGACTTAACCTGTTTTGAGAGACTCTGGGCGATGGGAAAATTACCTAACCTGTTTTAATCAATCTGCTGATGTAAATTACCTTTGTTTTGTGGCCTATGTGGGGGAGTTTTTGGTGTGGGAATGAGGATGTTGAATTTGAAAATGAGATCACTTTATAGTATAAATACTTTGAAATCAGGAGAATAAATTTGTCAGAGCCTTGCATCCTTTGAGGTGTCTTGTGCTCTGTCCACGCCGACTCCGTCTCCCCTTTGGGTGAAACCTGTTCAGCTGGGGCTGGTCCCCGGCATTTCTCACTTTTCTTCTTGGTGAGCCTAGCTAGACGTTTGCCAATTTTGTTTATCTTTTCAAAAACCCAGCTCTTCTTTATATTGATCTTTTCTATTTTATCTCTATTTTATTTATTTCCTCTCTGATCTTTATTATTTCCTTCCTTCTGATGACTTTGGGTTTTGTTTGCTCTAGTTTTCCGTATTTCTTTAGGTAGTAGGTTAGGTTGTTTATTTGAGATTTTTCTTCTTTTTGAGGTAGGTCTGTATGGCTATAAAGTTTTATCTTAGAACTGCTTATGCTGTATCCCATAGATTTTATAAGGTTGTGTTTTCATTTTCGTTGCGATATTTTCTGATTTCTTCTTTGATTTCATCATGGACCCATTGCTTTCTAATAGTATGCTGTTTTGTCTCCATGTGTTCATTCTTTTCCCGTTTATCTTTCTAGTTTCATACCATTGTGTCCAGAAAAAATGCTTGAAATAATTTCTGTCCTCTTAAATTTGTTAAGGCTTTTTTGTGTGTGACCTAGTTTGTGGTCTATCCTGGAGAACATCCCATGTGCTCTTGAAAACATTGTGTATTCTGTTTTTTTTTTCAGGTATAGTGTCCGGTAGGTATCAATGAAGTCCAACTGGTCTATTGAGTCAGTTAGGACCTCTGTTACCTTATTGATTTTCTGTCTGCATGATCTTTTCATTGATGTCAGTGGATTGTTAAAATCTCCAAATATTATTGTCCATTTCTCCCTTTAGATCTGTTAGTGTTTGTTTTATACATTTAGTTGTTCCTATTTGAGGTGTATTATTTGGCTATTAATGAGTGTAATGTCTTCTCTTTGTATTGATCTATTTACCATTATATAATGCTTGTCTTTTTCTTCCTTTATGGCATTTGTTTTAAAGTCTATTTTGTCTGATATGAGTATTGCTACCTCCACTTTTCTGTCCATTCTATTTGCATGAAATATCTTTTTCCATCCCCTCACTTTCAGTCTGTGTGTGTCTTTCTCCCTGAAGTGAGTCTCTTGTAGGCAGCATATTGTAGGTTCTTTTCTTTTTTTATCCAATCTGCCACTCTGTATCTTTTGATTGGAGCAGTTAGTTCATTGACATTTCAAGTAATTACTGATATGTATGTACTTACTGCCATTTTGATCCTTGTTTTCTAGTTGTTTTTGTAGTTCTTTGTTCATTTCTTCTTATTTTTGTTTTTCCCTGTGTGGTTTGTTGATTTTCTTTTGTAGTATGCTTGAATTCTTTTCTTTTTGATTTTTGTGAATCTATTTTATGTCTGTGATTCATGGTTACCATGGAGTTCAAGTATATTAACCCATAACTATATCTACTTGCTTTAAACTGATAGTCATACAAATTCAAGCACATTCTAAATGATCTATATTTTTATACTCTGCTCCCTCATATTTTGTGATTTTCTTGTCATATTTCATTTTCATACTTATCTTTTGCTGTTAATTGTAATTATAATCACTTTTACAATTTTTTATTTTTTTAAGTCTATGTACTGGCTTTTTAAAGTGATCTTCAATCTTTTTATATATTTGCCTTTCCTATTGTGATTTTCCCTTTCCTATAGATTCCTGCTTCTTTTCTATTTAGAGAAGATCCTTTAATATTTCTTGTAGAGTAGGCTTAGTATTGCCAAATTCTTTTAGTTTTTGCTTGTCTGAAAAATTCTTTCTCTCTCCTTCTATTCTAAATTATAATCTTGCTGGGTAGAGTATCCTAGGTTGCAGGTTTTTCCCTTTAATGGTTTGAATATATCATGCCACTCCCTTCTGGCCTGCAAATTTTTCACAGAGAAATCAGCTGGTAGCCTATGGGGATTCCCTCATAACTGACTCTTTTTGTTTTCTCTTGCTGCCTTTAGAATCCTCTCTTTAACTTTTGCCATTTTAATTATGATATATCTTGGTGTAGGTCTCTTTTGCTTCATCTTGTTTGGGACCCTCTGTGCTTCCTGTACCTGGATATCTGTTTCCCACTTTAGGTTTTTGAAGTTTTCAGCCATAATGTCTTCAAATACATTTTGATCCCCTTCTCTCTCTCTTATCCTCCTGGAACCCATATTATGCATAGGTTGGTATGCTTTATATTATCCCATAGATCTCATATGCTGCTTTCATTTTTTTTTCATTTTTCTTTCTGTTTGCTGTTCTGATTGGGTGATTTCCATTGTTCTATCTTTCAGACCACTTATACATTCTGTGCCATTAATATGCTATTCAGTGTTTCTAGATTGGTTTTTATGTCAGCAATTGAATTGTCTATTTTTTATTGGTTCATCTTTATAATTTCTAATTCCTTGTTACATTAATCTGTACTTCTATCAATAATCATTCTTAATTAAGTTAACATTTTTAATAACTCATTTTTGAACTCAGAGTCTAGGAGAATGGTGAGGCTTGTTTCATTATTTTTTTCTTTCAGGGGATTTCTTTTGTCCTTGTAATTGGGAGTAGTTCCTCTGTCTTTTCCATTTTACTTAAATTTCTCTGTCTCTATGATTTTACGAATAACAGTTATCTACTGTGGTCTTAAAGGGGTGGCTTTGTGTTGTGGTGTCCCTGTGTATTCTGTGTATGTCCAATATTTTTGGTTTGAGATCTTGTTCTGATATGGATGTCAGCCACGTCTTTCCTCAGAGGGTGCTGGCAGTTATCCCATTGATAGGGAGTGTGGTTTTTGTTGTAGTATCTAAACGTTTGCTGGATATGAGGTGGGGCTGTTTCTTTGCTCCATGGCTGTCACCAACCTGTCAGGGGTGGGTCTGCTCCCAAGTTGTTGGAGTAGAAGTCCTGAAGGTCATGTTTGATCAGGCTTCATTGCCCTTGAGTGTGTGCCCTGCCCCAAAGATGTGAATGCTGAAGGAAGTGAGGCCTGTGGGGTCACAACAAACCTACACACCACCTGTGTAGAAGTCCACATTTCTGCTCAGAAGCAGCTCAAGGTTATATCCTTTCTCTCTTTTATTCTTCCCAGATCTAGTGCAATAATGTGGTGTGGAGTAGGCTGGGCTGGGAGTCAGGGTATTGTACCTGCAGGAATTGAGGTGGCTGTGTTTCTGTCTGAGATCTGGGATGCCTCTTGGAAGACTTCTCCCAGGACCTGTCTGTCCCAGATCTAGCACTACGCTGCAGTGTAGAGTGGGCAGAATTGTGGCACTCTTGCTGGGAAATGAACCACTGCATACTCCTGGCTGAGGACTGTCTGCACAAGATTTAGCATTTAGATGCCACGTGTTCTTGTAGTGCTGCCTGTTGTGAGTGCTAACAATGTCTCCTGTGGCTAAACCCTCTGCCACCATGTGTGTGCTGGCAATGAGCACCGCAACTCCACCTGGATCACACCCCAGGCCTTCTGGACTGTCCTGCATAGATAGATCAAGTTCTCTCCTATGGCCTGTCTGCCTGATATTCAGCTCGTAGCCTCTGCATATTCTTGTGGCGCCACCCAGTGCACACGGGGACAATGGTTTATGCAGCTCCTTCTGGATCACACCCCAGGTGACCCAGTCTGTCTCTGTGTAGCTAGACAGAACCTTTACCCTGATCTCATGCCAGGATTTGGTGTGGAATGAGTGGGTCCAGCATGTTAGTCTCTTCATATTGGGAAGTGCAGCAAGGCAGAAGGTGTCAGTGCAAGGCTCTCTGTGTCCTGATTGTTAGCATGTCAGCATGCTTATACTCTTCAAGAGTAGATTCTAGGCTTCTTCAGCCCTTATCTCTGTCTCAGCAGATTTTCCAGCAGGCTAAGGGACATCTCTTCTCCATGCAGGACCCCAGGACTGGAATTTCCAGATTATGAGTTGAGCTGCTCACTCCCCAGGATGAGGCTCCACCTGTGTGGACCTTCTCTCCCTTACAGATCCCTCCCAGGGGCACAGGTCCTGACTGATGCATTTTTTTTCCATCTTACCCTGTTATGTGGTGATCTTTTTTGCAGTGTTGGTTGTATAGGAGCTCTTCTGCCAGTTTCCACTTAGTTTTCTGTGAGAATTGTTCCATAAGAATTGTTCCATAAGTAGATATATTTTTGATGTGTTTGTGGGGGGAGGTGAGCTCTACATTCTCCTACTCTACCATCTTGATCCTCCCAAAGGTAATTATTTTTAAACCGAGTTTGTTGAGAGATTGTTTTAAAATTATGAATGAATGTTGAATTTTGTCAAATGGTCTTTCTGCATCTATTGAAATGATAATTTGATTTTTATCTTTTATTCTATAAATGTGATATATCACATTTATTGCTTTGGTTATGTTGAACCATCTTTGCACCCTAGGTATGAATACC
This sequence comes from Globicephala melas, assembly GCF_963455315.2. Taxonomy (NCBI): domain Eukaryota; kingdom Metazoa; phylum Chordata; class Mammalia; order Artiodactyla; family Delphinidae; genus Globicephala; species Globicephala melas. The sequence continues at coordinate 71,648,735 of NC_083335.1, forward strand.
ACTTGATCAAGCAGTATGACCCTTTTAATGTGCTGTTGAATTCAGTTTATTAGTATTTTGTTGGTGATTTTTTACCTCTATATTATCAGGGATATTAGTATACCTTTCTTATATTGTCTTATCTGCTTTGGTATAAGGGTAATGCTGGCCTTGTAAAATGAGTTTTGGAGAGTTTTCTCATTTTCAATATTTTGGAAGAGTTTAAGAAGAATTGGCATTAATTTTTATTTAAATGTCTGTTAAAATTCACAAATGAAACCACCTGTTCCTAAGATTTTCTATGTTGGGAGTTTTTTGTTTACTGATTCAGTATTATTACTATTTGTTGGCCTGTTTAGAGTTTTAATCTCCTTACTCATTACTGTTCTGTTCAGAGATTTTATTTCATCACTAATCAGTTGTGGAATCTTGCATGTTTCCAGGAATTTATCCATTTCTTCTAGGTTTTCTATTTTACTGGCAAATGATTTTCCAAAGTAGTTTCTTATGATTCTTTGAATTTCTGTGTTTTCAGTTGCAATAACTCCTCTTTCATTTCTGCTTTTATTTATTAAATTGCTCTCTTTTTCTTAGTCTAGCTAAAGGTTTTCAAATTTGTTTATCTTTCAAAAAAAAGCCTTTACTTTTTGTGATGTTTAGTATTGTTTTCCTTCTCTATTTTATTTACTTCTGCCCTAATTTTGCTATTTTATTACTTCTGCTAGCTTTGGGCTAAGTTCCTTATTTTTCTAGTTCTTGAAGTGTAAAGTTAGATTGTTTATTTGAAATCTTTCTTTTCTCTTGATGTATGCAATTATTGCTATAAAATTTCCTCTTCCAGTATCTCCTGGAGGCGAGCTTGTACACACCTCTTGTGCCTTGTTTTTTATACCTGGTGCTATGTTTTTTGTGTCTGCCACCCAAAGGAAGTCCCCTGTTTGCTGCTCTGGTGGCCAGTAGGGCTAGTTTGTGGGTCCCCTGGGAATACAGCAAATGGAGAGGCAGTTCTTGTCTGGCTACAACCCACAGGGCACAGCACAAACAGCAGAGTGAAACACAACACTGCTTTTCTGTGAAAGAGACATATTTGCTGGCCCTGGAGTTTTGACCTGAAGGGAAGGCTACTGGTTTGGTATACATCTAGGGACCTACTAAGGTGCTTTCTGGGGACAGAGGCCAGTGGATGCCATCTTTGCTTATCCCTCTTCCTTGTTTCAAGTCACTGGTATCTTCCAGAAAGGAACTTCTAAGTTTATCTGCCACCCCAATTTTTGCAGCTCCTGCCCAGGGGACAACTCTATATCTTCTGGATCTGGTGGCCAGCAGGGATTATACTCACAGTCACACAGCACTGTGCATATTTCTGTACTTTAAAAGGAGCTGTCTGGGGGTCTGGATTCCAGTCTTCCTGAATCTCAGTGCTGACTCAGATCCTCCATATTGGGACATTGACTGGTCTTGGCACACCCTAAACTACTGGCAGCCACTAAAAATAAAGTAGTCTGCTTGTATAATCATGAAGGTTTGAGAGACAATGCAAGGCTTGGGCAGAGTTGAACAATAACGTTCATCTCCAACATAAAGCCACTCCTTCAAGACTGGGAGCAGTGGCTGTTTTATTCAATTCATGGAAACCAAGACAGAAGGTCAAGGAAAAAGGAGAAACAGACGGATGAGTTCCAAACTAAAAATAAATATGAAACCTCAGAAAAATAACATGATGAAAGATAGGTAATTTACCTGACTAGGAGTTTAAAAAATGGTCATAAAGATGTTACTGAGCTCAGGAAGAGAAATGGATGAACAAAGTGAGAATTTCAACAGAGATAGAAGATATAAGAAAATATCAAGTAGAAGTCACAGAGCTGAAGAATGTAATAACTGAACTTAAAAATACAATAGAGGGGTTCAACAGCAGGCCAGATGAAGCAGAAGAAAGAATCAGTTAATTCCAAAACAGGGCAGTACTCTCCCAATCAGAGTAGCAAAAAGAAGCAAGAATGAATAGAGCTTAAGGGGCTTGTGGGACAATTTCAAGTGGACCAACATTCCCATTATATGGGTCCTAGAATGAGAAGAGAGAGAGAAAGAGGCAGAAAACTTATTTGGAGAAATAATGGCTGAAAACTTTCTTAACATGAGGATAGAAACAGATATACAAATCCAGAAAGCCGAGAGAGTTTCAAATAAGATGAAAACAGAGACCTACACACAAACATATTATAATTAAAGTGTCAAAAGTTAAAGACGAGGAGATAACCTTAAAAGCAGCAAGAGCAAAGAGAGGCCGTGACAGTGAGTGGCCCATGCACCATGATGAAGAGTGGCCCCCGCTCACCACAACTAGAGAAAGCCCTCACACAGAAACAAAGACCCAGGAGCCTCAAGGAAAGATGGTGGAAGAGTAAGACGCAGAGATCATCTTTCTCCACACAAATACATCAGAAATACATCTACATGTGGAACTGCTCCTATAGAACACCTACTGAACGCTGGCAGAAGACCTCAAACCTCCCAAAAGGCAAGAAACTCCCCACGTACCTGGGTAGGGCAAAAGAAAAAAGATAAAGAAAAAACAGAGACAAAATAATAGAGACGGGACCTGCATCAGTGGGAGGGAGCTGTGAAGGAGGAAAGGTTTCTACACACTAGGAAGCCCCTTCATGGGCGGAGACTATGGGTGGCAGAGGGGGGACCCTTGAAGCCACAGAGGAGAGTGCAGCAACAGGGATGCAGAGGGAAAAGCAGGGAGATTCCCACACAGAGGATCGGTGCTGACCAGCACTCACCAGCACGAGAGGATTGTCTGCACACCAGCTGGGATGGGCAGGGGCTGGGAGCTGAGCCTTCCACTTCATTCGGATGCCAGGGAGAGGACTGAGGTTGGCTGAGTGAACACAGCCTGAAGGGGGCTAGTGTGCAACGGCTAGGCAGGAGGGAGTCCGGGAAAATGTCTGGACCTGCCGAAGAGGCAAGAGACTTTTTCTTGTCTCTTTGTTTCCTTGTGTGTGAGGAGAAAGGATTAAGAGCACTGCCTAAAGGAGCTCCAGAGATGGGTGCAAACCATGGCTATCAGCGCGGACCCCAGAGACGGGAATGAGATGCTAAGACTGCTGCTGCAGCCACCAAGAAGCCTGTGTGCAAACACAGGTCACTATCCACACCTCCCTTCCAGGGAACCTGTGCAGCCCACCACTGCCAGGGCCCGCGATTCAGGGACAAATTCCCCAGGAGAACACACGGTGCACATCAGGATGGTGCAATGTCATGCTGGTCTCTGCTGTCAGACGCTCGCCCCACATGTGTACCCCTCCCTCCTCCCGGCCTGACTGAACCAGAGCCCCTGAATCAGCTGCTCCTTTAACCCTGGTCCTGTCTGAGCGAAGAACAGACACCCTCAGGCAACCTACACACAGAGGCGGATCCAAATCCAAAGCTGAAACCCAGAAGCTGTGGGAAAAAAGAGCACACAGGGAAATTTCCCTCAGCAGCCTCAGGAGCAGAGGATTAAATCTCCACAATCAACTTGATGTACCCTGCATCTGTGGAATACCTAAAGAGATAAAGAATCAACCCAAATTGAGGAGGTGGACGTTGACATTAAGATATATCATTTTTTCTCCTTTTCTTCTTTTTGTGAGTGTGTATGTGTATGCTACTGTGTGAGATTTTGTCTGTATAGCTTTGCTTTCACCATTTGACCTAGGGTTCTGTCCATCCGTTTTTTTTTTTTCACTTAAAAAAGTTTTTTTCTTAATAATTATTTTTTGTTTTAATTATTTTATTTTATTTTATCTTTATTTTATTTTATTTTATCCTCTTTCTCTCTTTCTTTCTTTGTTTCTTTCTTTCTAGTTTTTGTCCCTTTTATCCTGAGCCGTGTGGATAAAAGGCTCATGTTGCTTCAGCCAGGAGTCAGTGCTGTGTCCCTGAGGTGGGAGAGACAAGTTCAGGACACTGGTCCACAAGAGACCTCCCAGCTCCACGTAATATCAAACAGCAAAAATTTCCCAGAGATCTCATCTCAACACCAAGACCCAGCTTCACTCAATGACCAGCAACCTACAGTGCTAGACACCCTATGCCAAACAATTAGCAAGACAGGAACACAGCCCCATCCATTAGCTGAGAGGTTGCCTAAAATCATAATAAGGAAACAGACACCCCAAAACACACCACCAGATGTGGACCTGCCCACCAGAGGACAAGATCCAGCCTCATCCACCAGAACACAGGCACTAGTCCGCTACACCAGGAACCCTACACAAACCAGTGAAACAACGTTAACCACAGGGGGAAGACACCAAAAACAACGGGAACTACAACCTGCAGCCTGCAAAAAGGAGACCAGTAAATAAGCAAAATGAGAAGAAAGAAAAACACACAACAGATGAAGGAGGTAAAAACACACCAGACCTAACAAATGAAGAGGAAATAGGAAGTGTACCTGAAAAAGAATTCAGAATAATGATAGTAAAGATGATCCAAAATCTTAGAAATTGAATAGAGAAAATGCAAGAAACATTTAACAAGGACCTAGAAGAACTAATGAGGAAATCAGCAATGGTGAACAACACAATAAATGAAATTAAAAATAATCTAGAAGGTATCAAGAGCAGAAAAACTGAGGCAGGAGAACGCATAAGTGATCTGGAAGATAAAATAGATGAAATAACTACTGCAGAACAGAATACAGGAAAAACAATGAAAAGGACTGAGGACAGTCTCAGAGACCACTGGGACAACATTAAAACCACCAACATTCGAATTATAGGGATCTCAGAAGAAGAAGAGAATAAGAAAGGGACTGACAAGATATTTGAAGAGATTAGAGCTGAAAATTTCCCTAATACAGGAAAGGAAATAGTTAATCAAGTCCAGGAAGCACAGAGAGTCCCATAAAGGGTAAATCCAAGGAGAAATACGCCAAGACACATATTAATCAAACTGTCCAAAATTAAATACAAAGAAAACATATTAAAAGCAGCAAGGGATAAACAACAAATAACACACAAGGGAATCCCAATAAGGTTAACAGCTGATCTTTCAGCAGAAACTCTGCAAGCCAGAAGGGAGTGGCAGACCATATTTAAAGTGATGAAGGAGAAAAACCTACAACGAAGATTACTCTAACCAGCAAGGACTCATTCAGATTTGATGGAGAAATTAAAACCTTTATAGACAGGCAAAAGCTGAGAGAGTTCAGTACCACCAAACCAGGTTTACAGTAAATGCTAAAGGAACTTATCTAGGGAAGAAACACAAGAGAAGGGAAAGACCTACAATGACAAACCCAATACAGTTAAGAAAATGGGAATTGCTCCCACCAAAAGGCACAGATTGGCTGAATGGGTACAAAAGCAAGACCCATATATACGCGGTCTACAAGAGACCCATTTCAGACCTAGAGACACATACACACTGAAAGTGAGGTTATGGAAAATGATATTCCATGAAAATGGAAACCAAAAGAAAGCTGGAGTAGCAATTCTCATATCAGACAAAATAGACTTAAAAAAAAAGACTATTACAAGAGAAAAAGAAGGAAACTACAAAATGATCAAGGGACCAGTCCAAGAAGAAGTTATAACAATTGTAAATATTTATGCACCCAACATAAGAGCACCTCAATACATAAGGCAAATACTAACAACCATAAAAGGGGAAATTGACAGTCACACAGTCATTGTAGTGGATTTAAACACCCCACTTTCAACAATGGACAGATCATCCTAAAAGAAAATAAATAGGAAACACAAGCTTTAAATGATACATGAAACAACATGCACTTAATTTATATTTATAGGACATTCCATCCAAAAACAACACAAAACATATTTTTCTCAAGTGCTCATGGAATATTCTCCAGGATAGATCATATCTTGGGTCACAAATCAAGCCTTGGTAAGGTTAAGAAAATTGAAATTGTATCAAGTATCTTTTCCAACCACAACGCTATGACACTAGATATCAATTACAGGAAAAGATCTGTAAAAAATACAAACACATGGAGGCTAAACAATGCACTACTTAATAACCAAGAGATCACTGAAAACATTGAAGGGGAAATCAAAAAATACCTAGAAACAAATGACAATGAAAACAGGACCACCCAAAACATATGGGAGGCAGCAAAAGCAGTTTTAAGAGGGAAGTTTATAGCAATACAATCCTACAGTAAGAAACATGAAACACCTCAAATAAACAACCTAAGCTTGCACCTAAAGCAATTAGAGAAAGAAGAACAAAAAAACCCCCAAAGTTAGCCAAAGAAAAGAAATCATAAAGATCAGATCAGAAATAAATGAAAAAGAAATGAAGGAAATGAGAGCGAAGATCAATAAAACTAAAAGCTGGTTCTTTGAGGAGATAAAGAAAATTGATAAACCATTAGGTTGTCTCATCAAGAAGAAAAGGAAGAAGAGTCAAATCAATGGAATTAGAAATCAAAAAGGAGAAGAAACAACTGACCCTGCAGAAATACAAAGGATCATGAGAGATTACTACAAGCAACTCTATGACAATAAAATGGACAACCTGGAAGAAATGGACAAATTCTTAGAAATGCACAACTTGCTGTAACTGGACCTGGAAGAAATAGAAAATATGAACAGACCAATCACAAGCACTGAAATTGAAACTGTGATTAAAAATATTCCAACAAACAAAAGCCCTGGACCTGATGGTTTCACAGGCGAATTCTATCAAACATTTAGAGAAGAAGTAACACCTATCCTTCTCAAATTCTTCCAAAATATGGCAGAGGGAGGAACACTCCCAAACTCATTCTACCAGGCCACCATCACCCTGATACCAAAACGAGACAAAGATGTCACAAAGAAAGAATACTACTGGCCAATATCACTGATGAACATAGATACAAAATCCTCCACAATATACTAGCAAACAGAATCCAACAGCACATTAAAAGGATCATACCCCTGATCAAGTGGAGGTTATCCCAGGAATGCAAGGATTCTTCAATATATGCAAATCAATGTGATACAGCCTATTAACAAATTGAAGGAGAAAAACCATACAATCATCTCAATAGATGCAGAGAAAGCTTTCAACAAAATTCAGCACCAATTTATGACAAAAAACCTGCAGAAAGTAGGCATAGAGGGAAATGTCCTCAACATAATAAAGGCCATATATGACAAACCCACAGCCAACATCGTCCTCAATGGTGGAAAACTGAAAGCATTTCCACTAAGATCAGGAACAAGACAAGGTTACCACTCTCACCACTCTTATTCAACATTGTTTTGGAAGTTTAGCCACAGCAATCAGAGAAGAAAAAGAAATAAAATTAATCCAAATCAGAAAAGAAGAAGTAAAGCTGTCACTGTTTGCAGATATGATACTCTACCTAGAGAATCCTAAAGATGTTACCAGAAAACTACTAGAGCAAATCAATGAATTTGGTAAAGTAACAGGAAACAAAATTAATGCACAGAAATCTCTGGCATTCCTATACACTAATGATGAAAAATCTGAAAGTGAAATCAAGACAACACTCCCACTTACCACTGCAACAAAAAGAATAAAATATCTAGGAATAAACCTACCTAAGGAGAAAAAATAGCTGTATGCAGAAAATTATAAGACACTGATGAAAGAAATTAAAGATGATACAAATAGATGGAGAGATATACCATGTTCTTGTATTGGAAGAGTCAACGTTGTGAAAATGACTCTACTACCCAAAGCACTCCAATCCCTTTCAAACTACCAATGGCATTTTTCACAGAACTAGAACAAAATATTTCACAATTTGTATGGAAACACAAAAGACCCCAAAGAGCCAAAGCAATCTTGAGAACGAAAAATGGAGCTGGAGGAATCAGGCTCCCTGACTTCAGACTATACTACAAAGCTACAGTAATCAAGACAGTATGGTAGTGGCACAAAAACAGAAATATAGATCAATGGAACAGGATAGAAATCCCAGGGATAAACCCACGCACATATGGGTACCTTAACTTTGATAAAGGATGCAAGAATATACAGTGGAGAAAAGAGAGCTTCTTGAATAAATGGTACTTGGAAAATCGTTCAGGTACATGTAAAAGTGTGAAATTAGAACACTCCCTAACACCATACACAAAAATAAGCTCAAAATGGATTAAAGGCCTAAATGTAAGGTCAGAAACTATCAAACTCTTAGAGGAAAACATAGGCAGAACACTCTATGACATAAATCACAAAAAGATCCTTTTTGACCCACCTCCTAGAGAAATTGAAATAAAATCAAAAATAAACAAATGGGATCTAATGAAACTTAAAAGGTTTTGAACAACAAAGGAAACCATAAACAAAACCAAACGACAACCCTCAGAATAGGAGAAAATATTTGCAAATGAAGCAACTGAAAAAAGATTAATCTCCAAAATTTATAAACAGCTCATGCAGCTCAATAACAAAAAAACAAACAACTCAATCCAAAAATGGGCAGAAGACCTAAATAGACATTTCTCCCAAGAAGATATACACTTTGCCAACAAACAGATTAAATGATGCTCAACATCATTAATCATTAGAGAAATGTAAATCAAAACTACCATGAGATATCATCTCACACCAGTCAGAATGGCCATCATCAAAAAATCTGGAAACAATAAATGTTGGAGAGGGTGTGGAGAGAAGGGAACCCTCTTGCACTGTTGGTAGTAATGAAAATTGATACAGCCACTATGGAGAACAGTATGCATGTTCCTTAAAATACTCAAAATAGAATTACCATATGATCCAGCAATACCATTACTGAGCATATACCCTGAGAAAACCATCATTCAAAAAGAGTCATTTACCAAAATATTCATTGCAGCTCTATTTACAGTAACCAGGACATGGAAGCAACCTAAGGATCCATCAACAGATGAATGGATAAAGAAGATGTGGCACATATATACAATGGAATATTACTGAGTCATAAAAAGAAACGATATTGAGTTATTTGTAGTGAGGTCGATGGACCTAGAGTCTGTCATACAGAGTGAAGTAAGTCAGAAAGAGAAAGACAAATACCATATGCTAACACATATATAAGGAATCTAGGAAAAAAAGTTCATGCAGAACCTAGGGGCAAGATGGGAATGAAGCCACAGATCTACTAGAGAATGGACTTGAGGATATAGGAAGGGGGAAGGGTAAACTGTGACAAAGTGACAGAGTGGCATGGACATATATACACTATCAAACGTAAAATAGATAGCTAGTGGGAAGTAGCTGCATAGCACAGCAAGATCATCTCAGTGGTTTTTGACCACCTAGAGGGGTGGGATAGGGAGGCTGGGAGAGAGGGCGACACAAGAGGGAAGATATATGGGAACATATGTATATGTATAACTGATTAACTTTGTTATAAAGCAGAAACTAACACACCATTGTAAAGCAATTATACTCCAACAAAGATGTTAAAAAAAAAGCAGCAAGCACAAAACAACTTGTTATGTACCAGTGAACTCCTGTAAGACTATCAGCAGAATTTTCAACAGAAACTTTACAGTCCAGAAGAGAGTGTCACAATATATTCAAAGTGCTGAAAGAAAAATAACAAAGTGCCAACAAGGAATACTCAACTTGGCAAAGTTGACATTCAAAATTGAAGGAGATGAAAAGTTTTACAGACAAGCAAAAGGTAATTGAATTTTCTATTACTTATGAGCTGGTCTTAAAGTAAATTTTAAAGGGACTTCTTTAAGCTGAAAAGAAAGGACATTAATTAGTAGCAGGAAAACATATGAAAGTATAAATCTTACTTGTAAATGTAAATACATAGTGAAATTCAGAATAATCTAATGTAAAGGTAGTTGGTTAATCACTTACAAAAATAGTATAAAGGGCTTCCCTGGTGGCACAGTGGTTGAGGGTTCGCCTGACGATGCAGAGGGCATGGGTTTGTGCCCCAGTCTAAGGGGATTCCACGTGCTGTGGAGTGGCTGGGCCCATTTTCAATGACCACAGGGCCTGCGCGTCCAGAGCCTGTGCTCCACAGCGGGAGAGGCCACAGCAGTGAGAGGCACACGTACTGCAAAAAAAAAAAAATATATATATATATATATATATAGTATAAAGATTAAAAGAAAAAAGTAGTAAAAATAACTGTAAGTACAATAATTTTTGAGCAATACACAAGATAAAAATATGTAAATTGTGATATCAAAAACATGACATTGGGGGAAGTAAAAATGCAGGTTTTTAAAATGAATTTAAGCTCAAATTGATATCAACTGTGGAAAAAAACTGTTATATAAATATAAGTTGTTTTATGTAAACCTCATTGTAATCACAAATCAAAAACCTATAGTATCTATAACAAAGAGAAAGGAATCTAAGCATTGCTACTAAGGAAAATCAACAAATCACAAGGAAGACAACAAGAGAAAAAGAAGTGAACAGAGGAACTACGAACCAGCCAGAAAACAATTAATAAAATTAAAATAAGTATATAACTATCACTAATTACTTTAAATATAAATGGACTAAATTCTCCAATCAAAAGACAAAGAGTGGCTTAATGGACTTAAAAACTTAAACCCACCTGTATAGTGCTTACAAGAGACTCACTTCACTTATAAGGACATAAACATGCTGAATGTGAAGGGATGGAAAAAGATATTCCATGCAAATGAAAACTAAAGAAAGCTGGAATAGTTATACTTAGAGGAAATAGACTTTAAGATAAAGACTGCAATGAGAGACAAAGAAGGTCATTACATGGTGATTAAGAGATCAGTTCAACAAGAGGATATAACATTTCCAAATATTTACCCACTCAACATAGGAGCTCCTAAATATATAAAGAAGATATTAAAATACATAAAGCGAGAAGTAGACAGCAAGACAGTAAGAGTAAGGAACACTAATACCCCACTAAAGAAAGCATCAATAAAATAAAAAGAAAACCTACTGAATGGGAGAAATTATTTACAAATCATATATCTGATAAGGGGTTATTATCCAAAATATAAAAATAACTCAGTTCTATAGCAAACAAACTGATTAAAAATTGGGCATAGGATCTGAATAGATAGTTGTTCAAAGAAGACATACAGATGGCCAACAGGTAAACAACATCACTAATCATCAGGGAAATGTAAATCAAAACCACAATGAAATATCCCCTCATAACTGTTGGAATAGCTATTATTCACTTTATTGTACAACAGAAACTAACACAGTATTGTGAAGCAATTATACTCAAATAAAAATCTATTTAAAAAAAGACAAGAAGTAACTATTGGTGAGGCTGTGGAGAATATGGAATCCTTATACCCTCTTGATGGAAACTTAATTAGTGTATCAACTATGAAAAATAGTATGGAGATTTCTCAGAAAAATTAGAAATAGTACTATTATATGATTGTAAAGATATATACAGACCCATGTTCACTGAAGCACTATTTACAATGGCAAAGACATGGAAGCAATCTCAGTGTCCATTGATGGATGAAAGGATACTGAAAATGGGATATATATATATATATATATATATATATATATATATATATATATATATCAGCCTTTAAAATGAAGGGAATCTTGCCATTTATGAAGATCCTTGAGGGCATTATGATAATGCTAAGTGAAATATATCAGAGAAAGAGGGAAATACCATATGATCTCACTTACATGAGAAATCTTAAAAAAAAAATTTCACAGATACAGAGAACAAATTGGTGGGGTTGCCAAAGATGGGAGATCGGAGGTGGGGGAAATGGGTGAAGGTGGTGAAAAGGTACAAACTTTCACTTATAAAATAAATAAGTCATGGTTATGTAATGTGCTGCATGAGGATTATAGTTAATAATACTGAATTGTATACGTGAAGTTTGCTAAAATTGTGAATCTTAAAAGTTCTCATCACAAGAAAAAAATTGTAACTATGCATGGTGATGGATGTTAACTATACTTATTGTGGTGAACAATTTGCAATATATACAAATATTGAATCATTATGTTGTATACCTGGAACTAACATAATGTCATGTGTCAAATGTATATCAATAACAAAAGAGTAAATAAAAATAATACCCACTTCCTTTTAGAACTGCTTTTGCTGTATGCCATAAGTTGGGGCATGTTTTGTTTCCATTTTCATTTCATTCAAGATATTTTTAAATTTCCCTTTTGATTTATTTGATTCATTGGTTAGTTTGGATGTGTTTAATTTCCTCATATTTGTAAATTTTCCTGCTTTTTTCCAATTACTGCTTTCTAGTTTAATACTATTGTAGTCAGAAAAGATTCTTGGTATGATTCCGATCTTGTTAAATTTGCTCAGTATTGTTTTGTGGCCTAACATATGATCCATCCTAGACAATGTTCTACATGCACTTGAGAAGAATGTGTATTCTGGTGTTTTTGGGGTGGACTATTCTGTATGTCTGTTGGGTTCATTTGCTCTATAATGTTGAAATCCATTGTTTTCTTATTGATTCACTGTCTAGATTATCTATTCATTGCTGAGAGTGGGGTATTAAAGTATTTTATTTCTTCTTATTTCTCTTTATAGTTCTTTTAATATTTGCTTTATATATTTATGTGCTGTGATGTTAGATGCATAGATATTTCCAACATATTTTCTTATTGATAATTGACCTCTTTATCATTATATAATGATCTTCCCTTTTGACCATTTTTAGCTTAAAGACTATTTTATCTGATATAAATATAGCTATCCCTGCTTTCTTTTGGTTGCTATTTGCATGTAATATCTTTTCCTTTTCCTTCAATCTCAGTCTATATGTGTCTTTAAAACAAAAATGTCTCTTGGTAGGCAATATGTCATTGGCTATTGGGTTTTTTAAAAGACAATTCAGCCATCCCATGTCTTTAAATTTGATCTATTAATCCATTTAATTTAAACTAATTATTGACAGGTAATGACTTACTATTGCTATGTTATTTATTGCTTTCTGACTCTTTGTAGATCCTTTATTCCTTCTTTCCTATCTTGCTATCTTCTTTTTTTAATGATCAATACCTTTATTGATGGAATGAACAGTTCATTATATACTTAAAATATGATTCAAATAATCACAACTTTTCAGTACATGTATAATGCATTTAGGAAGACAAGACTACATGGTACAGTTAGAGTAAAAAGAAGGAAGCAAGCTTCTAGTTGTGGCCAGTGTCTGATGTTAGATGAGCCTCAGGCCAGGAGGAAAGGTCCAGAGTTGGTGAAAGAGAGGTGCCAAAGAAAATATGAGCTGTGAGGTGTAAGTAAGACTTCATTGCTTTGTTTTACAGCATGGTTGGGCTGGAAGGTAAAGGCGGTGCATGTATGTCTCAGTATCTTAGACAAAAAAATCTATTATAGTGCCCTTATTGATTAATGAAGAGCTGTAAGGTAGATACAGGGCAGGTTAGATTGATTTTCAGCTAGTCAAACAATCATTTCCCCAAAGCTTTGGTAATGGGTAAATTCCAACAATTTTAAAATTAATTTTTATTGCAGTATAGGTGCTTTACAATGTTGTGTTAGTTTCTTGCTGTACAGCAAAGTGAATCTGTCATATGTAAACATATATCCACTCTTTTTTATTTTTTAAATAAATTTATTTAATTTTTGGCTGCATTGCGTCTTTGTTGCTGCACACAAGCTTTCTCTAGTTGTGGTGAGCAGGGGCTACTCTGTTGTGGTGAACAGGCTTCTCACTGCAGTGGCTTCTCTTGTTGCTGAGCACAGGCTCTAGGTGCCTGGGCTTCAGTAGTTGTGGCACATGGGCCCAGTAGTTGTGGCTCGTGAACTCTAGAGCACAGGCTCTGTAGATGTGGCGCATGGGCTTAGTTGCTCCACGGCATGTGGGATCTTCCTGGACCAGGGCTCAAACCCGTGACCTCTGCATTGGCAGGTGGATTCTTAACTACAGCACCACCAGGGAAGTCTTATCCATTCTTTTTTAGATTTCCTTCTGATTGAGGTCACCACAGAGCATTGAGTAGAGTTCCCTGTGCTATACAGTAGGTTCTCATTAGTTATCTATTTTATACATAGTAGTGTATATATGTTAGTCCCAATCTCCCAGTTCATCCCATCCCCCCTTTTCCCCTTGGTAACCATAAGTTTATTCTCTACATCTGTGACTCTATTTCTGCTTTGCAAATAAGTTCATCTCTACCATTTTTCTAGAATCCACATATAAGCAATATTATACAACATTTGTTTTTCTCTTTCTGACTTACTTCACTATGAATAACAGTTTCTAGGTTTATTCACATCTTGGCAAATGACACAGTTTTGTTCCTTTCTATGGCTGAGTGATATTACATTGTATATATGTACCACATCTTCTTTATCCATTCCTCTGTTGATGGACATTTGGGTTGCTTCCATATCCTGGCTATTGTAAATAGTAATGAAATGAATATTGGGGTGCATGCATCCTTTTGAATTATGGTTTTCTCCTGATATATGCCTAGGAGTGGGATTACTGGGTCATATAGTAGCTCTATCGTTAGTTTTTAAGGAAACTCCATACTGTTCTCCATAGTGGCTGTACCAAATTACACTCCCACCAACAGTGTAGGAGGGTTCCCTTTTCTCCACACCCTCACCAGAATTTATTGTTTGCAGAATTATTGATGATGGCCATTCTGACTGGTGTGAGGTGATACCTCACTGTAGTTTTGATTTGCGTTTCTCTAAAAATTAGTGATGTTGAGCATCTTTTCATGTTTTTGTTGGCAATCTGTATATCTTCTTTGGAGAAATGTCTATTTAGGTCTTCTGCCCATTTTTGGATTGGGTTGTTCATTTTTTCATATTGAGCTGCATGTGCTGTTTGTATATTTTGGAGATTAATCCTTTGTTGGTTGTTTCATTTGCATATATTTTCTCCCATTCTGTGGGTTGTCTTTTCATTTTGTTTATGGTTTCTTTGATGTGAAAAAGCTTAAAGTTTAATTAGGTCCCATTTATTTATCTTCATTTTTATTTTCATTACTCTAAGAGATGGGTGAAAAAAGATCTTGCTGTGATTTATGTCAAGGAGTTTTCTTCCTAAGTTTTCCTGTCAGAGTTTTATAGAGTCTGGTCTTAGTTTTTGGTATTTAATCCATTTTGAGTTTATTTTCATGTATGGTGTTAGAAAGTGTTCTTATTTCATTCTTTTACATGTAGTTGTCCAGTTTTCCCAGCACCACTTACTGAAAACAGAGTCTTTTCTCCTTTGTATACTCTTGCCTACTATGTCATAGATTAGGTGGACATAGGTGCATGGGTTTATCTCTGCACTTTCTAGTTCAATTGATCTGCATTTTTGTGCCAGTATCACACTGTTTCTTAATACTGTAGCTTTGTAGTATAATCTGAATTCAGGGATCATGATTCACATACCTCCTTTCCTCCTTCTTAAGATAGCTTTTGCTATTCAGGGTCTTTTGTGTTTCTACACAAATTGTAAAATTTTTTGTTCAAATTCTGTGCAAATTGCCCTTAGTGATTTTATAGGGATTGCAGTGAATCTGTATCTTGCTTTGGGTAGTATAGTCATTTTCACAATATAGATACTTCCAATCCAAGAACACAGTATATCTCTCCATACGTTGGTGTCATTTTTATTTCTTTCATCAGTGTCTTACAGTTTTCTGAGAAAAGGTCTTTGGCCTCCTTAGGTACATTTATTCTCAGGTGTTTTATTATTTTTTTTACATCTTTATTGGAGTATAATTGCTTTACAATGGAGTGATAGTTTCTGCTTTATAACAAAATGAATCAGTTATACATATACATATGTACCCATACCTCCTCCGTCTTCTGTCTCCTTCCCTCCCACCCTCCCTATCCAACCCATCCAGGTAGTCACAAAGCACCGAGCTGATCTCCCTGTGCTATGCACCTGCTTCCCACTATTTTACATTTGGTAATGAATATATATGTCGATGTCACTCTCTCACTATGGCACAGCTTACCCTTCTCCCTCCCCATATCCTCAAGTCCATTCTCTAGTAGGTCTGAGTCTTTATTCCTGTCTAACCCCAAGGTTCTTCATGATATTTTTTTTCTCAGATTCCATATATATATGTGTGTGTTAGCATACAGTATTTGTCTTTCTCTTTCTGACTTACATCACTCTGTATGACAGACTCTAGGTCCATCCACCTCATTACAAATACCTCAATTTTGTTTCTTTTTATGGCTGAGTAATATTCCATTGTATATATGGGCCACATCTTCTTTACCCATTCATCCGATGATGGACACTTAGGTGGTTTCCATCTCTTGGCTATTGTAAATAGAGCTGCAATGAACATTTTGGTACATGACATTTTTGAAATATGGTTTTCTCAGAGTATATGCCCAGTAGTGGGATTGCTGGGTCATATGGTAGATCTATCTGTAGTTTCTTTTTATTTTTTCTTTTTTGTGGTACATGGGCCTCTCACTGTTGTGGCCTCTCCCGTTGTGGAGCACAGGCTCCAGACGTGCAGGCTCAGTGGCCATGGCTCACGGGACCAGCTGCTCCATGGCCTGTGGGATCTTCCTGGACTGGGGCACAAACCCATGTCCCCTGCATTGGCAGGTGGACCCTCAACCACTGCTCCACCAGGGAAGCCATATTTGTAGTTTTTTAAAGAACCTCCATACTGTTCTCCATAGTGGCTGTACCAATTCACATTCCCACCAGCAGTGCAAGAGTGTTCCCTTTTCTCCACACCCTCTCCAGCATTTGTTGTTTCTAGATTTTTTGGTGATGGCCATTCTGACAAGAGTGAGATGATATCTCATTGTAGTTTTGATTTGCATTTTCTAATGATTAATGATGTTGAGCATTCTCTCATGTGTTTGTTAGCAATCTGTCTATCTTCTTTGGCAAAATGTCTATTTAAGTCTTCGGTCCATTTTTGGATTGGGTTGTTTGCTTTTCTGTTATTGAGCAACATGAGCTGCTTGTAAATTTTGGAGATTAATCTTTTGTCAGTTGCTTCATTTGAAAATACTTTCTCCCATTCTGAGGCTTGTCTTTTGGTCCTGTTTATGGTTTCCTTTGCTGTGCAAAAGCTTTTAAGCTTCATTCGGTCCCATTTGTTTATTTTTGTTTTTATTTCCATTTCTCTAGGAGGTGGGTCAAAAAGGATCTTGCTGTGATTTATGTCATAGAGTGTTCTGCCTATGTTTTGCTCTAAGAGTTTGATAGTTTCTGGCCTTACATTTAGATCTTTAATCTATTTTGAGCTTATTTTTGTGTATGCTGTTAGGGAGTGTTCTAATGTCATACTTTTACGTGTACCTGTCAAGTATTCACAGCACCAACTATTGAAGAGGCTGTCCTTTCTCCATTGTACATTCCTGTCTCCTTTATCAAAGATAAGGTGACCATATGTGTGTGGGTTTATCTGTGGGCTTTCTATCCTGTTCCATTGATCTATATTTCTGTTTCTGTGCCAGTACCACGCTGTCTTGATTAGTGTAGCTTTGTAGTATAGTCTGAAGTCAGGGAGCCTGATTCCTCCAGCTGCGTTTTTCATTTTCAAGATTGCTTTGGCTATTCGGGGCCCTTTGTGTTTCCATACAAATTATGAAATTATTTTCTAGTTCTGTGAAAAATGTCAGTGATAGTTTGATAGGGTTTGCATTGAATCTGTAGATTGCTTTGCATAGTAGAGTCATTTTCACAATGTTGATTCTTCCAATCCAAGAACATGGTATATCTCTCAATCTATTTGTATCATCTTTAACTTCTTTCATCATCTTATAATTTTCTGTATAGAGGTCTTTTTTCTCCTTAGGTAGGTTTGTTCCTAGATATTTTATTCTTTTTGTTGCAATGGTAAATGGGAGTGTTTTCTTGATTTCACTTTCAGATATTTCATCATTAGTGTATAGGAACGCCAGAGATTTCTTTGTATTAATTTTGTATCCTGCTACTTTACCAAATACATTGATTAGCTCTAGTAGTTTTCAGGCACCATCTTTAGGATTCTCTATGTATAGTATCATGTCATCTGCAAACAGTGACAGCTTTACTTCTTCTTTTCCAATTTGGATTCCTTTTATTTCACTTTCTTCTCTGATTGCTGTGGCTAAAACTTCCAAAACTATGTTGAATAAGAGTGGTGAGAGTGGGCAATGTTGTCCTGTTCCTGATCTTAGTGGAAATGATTTCAGTTTTTCACCATTGAAAATGATGTTGGCTGAAGGTTTGTCATATATGGCCTTTATTTTGTTGAGGAAGTTTCCCTCTATGCTTACTTACTGGAGGATTTTTATCATAAATGGGTGTTGAATTTTCTCAAAAGATTTCTCTGCATCTATTGAGATGATCATATGGCTTTTCTACTTCAGTTTGTTAATATGGTGTATCATGTTGAAGGATTTGCATATATTGAAGAATCCTTGCATTCCTGGAACAAACCCCACTTGATCATGGAGTATGACTCTTTTAATGTGCTGTTGGATTCTGTTTGCTAGTAGTTTGTTGAGGATTTTTGCATCTATGTTCATCAGTTATATTGGCCTGTAGTTTTCTTTCTTTGTGACATCCTTGTCTGGTTTTGGTTTTGGTGTGATGGTGGCCTCATAGAATGACTTTGGAAGTGTTCCTCCCTCTGTTATATTTTGGAAATTTTTGAGAAGGATAGGTGTTAGCTCTTCTCTAAATGTTTGATAGAATTCACCTGTGAAGTCATCTGGTTCTGGGCTTTTGTTTGTTGGAAGATTTTTAATCACAGTTTCAATTTCAGTGCTTGTGATTGGTCTGTTCATATTTTCTATTTTTCCTGATTCAGTCTTGGCAGGTTGTGCATTTCTAAGTATTTGTCCATTTCTTCCAGGTTGTCCATTTTATTGGAATAGAGTTGCTTGCAGTAATCTCTCATGATCTTTTGGATTTCTGCAGTGTCAGTTGTTACTTCTCCTTTTTCATTTCTAATTCTATTGACTTGAGTCTTCTCCTTTTTTTTCTTGATGAGTCTGGCTAATGGTTTATCAATTTTGTTTATCTTCTCAAAGAACCCGCTTTTAGTTTTATTGATCGTTGCTCTCATTTCATTCATTTCTTTCATTTATTTCTGATCTGATCTTTATGATTTCTTTCCTTCTGCTAACTTTTGGATGTTTTTGTTCTCCTTTCTCTAATTGTTTTACATGCAAGGTTAGGTTGTTTATTCGAGATGTTTCCTGTTTCTTAAGGTAGGATTGTATTGCTATAAACTTCCCTCTTAGAACTGATTTTGCTGCATCCCATAGGTTTTGAGTCATCTTGTCTTCACTGTCATTTGTTTCTAGGTATTTTTTGATTTCCTCTTTGATTTCATCAGTGTTCGCATCATTATTAAATATTGTATTGTTTAGCCTCCATGTGTTTGTATTTTTTACAGATATTCTCCTGTAATTGATATCTAGTCTCATAGTATTGTGGTTGGAAAAGGTACTTGATACAATTTCAATTTTCTTAAATTTACCAAGCGTTGATTTGTGACCCAAGATATGATCTATCCTGCAGAATGTTCCATGAGCACTTGAGAAAAATATGTATTCTGTTGTTTTTGAATAGAATGTCCTGTAAATATCAATTAAGTCCATCTTTTTAATGTATCATTTAAAGCTTGTGTTTCCTTATTTATTTTCATTTTGGATGATCTGTCTATTGGTGAAAGTGGGGTGATAAATTCCCCTACTATGATTGTGTTACTGCCGATTTCCCCTTTTATGGCTGTTGGCATTTGCCTTATGTATTTAGGTGCTCCTATGTTGGGTGCATAAATATTTCAGTTGTTATATCTTCTTCTTGGATCGATTCCTTGATCATTATGTAGTGTCCTTCTTTTTCTATTCTAATAGTCTTTATTTTAAAGTCTATTTTGTGTGATATGAGAATTGCTACTCCAGCTTTTTTTTGGTTTCCATTTCCATGGAATATCTTTTTCCAACCCCTTACGTTCAATCTGTATATGTCTCTACGTCTGAAGTGGGTCTCTTGTAGACAGCATATATATGGGTCTTGTTTTTGTATCCATTCAGCCAAACTTTGTCTTTTGGTGGGAGCACTTAGTCCATTTACATTTAAGGTAATTTTCGATATGTATGTTCCTATTCCCATTTTCTTAATTGTTTTGTGTTTGTTATTGTAGGTCTTTTCCTTCTCTTGTGTTTCTTGCCTAGAGAAGTTCCTTTAGCATTTGTTGTAAAGCTGGTTTGGTGGTGCTGAAATCTCTCAGCCTTTGCTTGTCTGTAAAGGTTTTAATTTCTCCATCAAATCTGAATGAGAGCCTTGCTGGGTAGAGTAATCTTCGTTGCAGGTTTTTCTCCTTCATCACTTTAAATATGTCTTGCCAGTCCCTTCTGGCTTGAAGAGTTTCTGATGAAAGATCAGATGTTAACCTTATGGGGATTCCCTTGTGTGTTATGTGTTGTTTTTCCCTTGCTGCTTTTAATATGTTTTCTTTGTATTTAATTTTTGACAGTTTGACTAATATATGTCTTGGTGTGTTTCCCCTTGGATTTATCCTGTATGGGACTCTCTGTGCTTCCTGGGCTTGATTAATAATTTCCTTTCCTGCATTAGGGAAGTTTTCATCTATAATCTCTTCAAATATTTTCTCAGTCCCTTTCTTTTTCTCTTCTCCTTCTGGGACACCTATAATTCGAATATCTGTGCATTTAATATTGTCCCAAAGGTCTCTGAGACTGTCCTCAGTTCTTTTAATTCTTTTTTCTTTATTCTGCTCTGCAATAGTTATTTCCACTATTTTATCTTCCAGGTCACTTATCCGTTCTTCTGCGTCAGTTATTCTGGTATTGCTCCCAT
This sequence comes from Globicephala melas, assembly GCF_963455315.2. NCBI lineage: Eukaryota > Metazoa > Chordata > Mammalia > Artiodactyla > Delphinidae > Globicephala > Globicephala melas. The sequence goes on from NC_083335.1 coordinate 71,669,476, forward strand.
CTAGAGTATTTTCAATTTCATTTATTGTGTTGTTCATCATTGCTTGTTTCATCATTAATTCTTCTAGGTCCTTGTTAAATGTTTCTTGCATTTTCTCTTTTCTATTTCCAGGATTTTGGATCATCTTTACTATCATTATTCTGAATTCCTTTTCAGGTAGACTGCCTATTTCCTCTTCATTTGTTATGTCTGGTGGGTTTTTATCTTGCTCCTTCATCTGCTGTGTGTTTTTCTGTCTTCTCATTTGGCTTATCGTACTGTGTTTGGGGTCTCCTTTTTTCAGGCTGCAGGTTTGTAGTTCCCATTGTTTTTGGGGTCTGTCCCCAGTTGCTAAAGCTGGTTCAGTGGGTTGGGTAGGCTTCGTGGTGGAGGGGACTAGTGCCTGTGTTCTGGGGCATGAGGCTGGATCTTGTCTTTCTGGTGGGCAGGTCCACGTGTGATGGTGTGTTTTGGGGTGTCTGTGGCCTTATTATGATTTTTGGCAGCCTCTCTGCTAATGCTTGCATTTGTGATCCTGTCTTGCAAGTTGTTTGGCATAGGTTGTCCAACACTGTAGCTTGCTGGTCGTTGAGTGAAGCTGGGTGCTGGTGTTGAGATGGAGATCTCTGAAAGATTTTCGCCATTTGATATTATGTGGAGCTGGCAGGTCTCTTGTTGACCAGTGTCCTCAAGTTGTCTCTCCCACCTCAGAGGTACAGCACTCACTCCTGGCTGCAACACCAAGTCCGTTTCATCCACATGGCCTAGAATAAAAGGGAGAAAATGTAGAAAAAAGAAAGAGGGTAAAATAAAATAAGATCAAATAAAGTTATAAAAATAAAAAAATAATTAAGAAAAAATATTTTAAGTAAAAAAAAAAAAAATGGACGGATACAGCCCTAGGACAACTGGTGAAAGCAAAGCTATACAGACAAAATCTCACACAGAAGAATACACATACACACTCACAAAAAGAGGAAAAGTGGAAAAAATAATAAATCTTGCTCTCAAATTCTACCTCCTCAATTTGGGATGATTCGTTGTCTATTCATGTATTCCACAGATTCAGGGTACATCAAGTTGATTGTGGAGATTTAATCCACTGCTCCTGAGGCTGCTGGGATAGATTTCCCTTTCTCTTCTTTGTTCGCATAGCTCCCGGGGCTCAGCTTTGGATTTGCCCTAGCCTCTGCGTGTAAGTCGCCAGAGAACATCTGTTCTTCCCTCAGACATGATCAGGTTAAAGGAGTAGCTTCTTCAGGGGCTAGGAAAAGAAAATAAACAAACAAAACTCAGGCCTCAGGGAGGGAGGGTTGCAGATGCAGGGTTAGCCTGCGGTGGCAGAGGCTGGCATGAGGTTGCACCAGCCTGAGGGACAACGTGCGTTCTTCCGCGGAAATTTTCCCTGGATCATGGGACCCTGGCAGTGGCGGGCTGCACAGGGCTCCCGGGAGGGGAAGTGTGGATAGTGACCTGTGCTCGCACATAGGCTTCTTGGTGGTGGCAGCAGCAGCCTTAGCATCTCATGCCCGTGTCTGAGGTCTGCGCTGTTAGCCATGGCTTGCGCCCGTCTCTGGAGCTCCTTTAGGCAGCGCTCTTAATCCCGTCTCCTTGTGCACCAGGAAACAAAGAAGGAACAAAATGTCTCTTGCCTCTTTGGCAGGTCCAGACTTTTCCCTGGAATCCCTCCCGGCTAGCCGTGGTGCAGTAACCCCCTTCAGGCTGTGTTCACGCCACCAACCCCAGTCCTCTCTCTGCATTCCAAGCAAAGCCCGAGCCTCAGTTCCCAGCCCCGCCCACCCCGGCGGATGAGCACACAAGCCTCTCGGGCTGGTGAGTGCCGGTCGGCACCAATCCTCTGTGTGGGAATCTCTCCGCTTTGCCCTCCGCACCCCTATTGCTGTGCTCTCCTCCGTGGCTCCAAAGCTTCTCCCCTGTGCCACCCACAGCCTTCACCCACGAATGGGTTTCCTAGTGTGTGGAAACCTTTCCTCCTTCACAGCCCCCTCCCACTGGTGCAGGTCTCATCCCTATTCTTTTGTCTCTGTTTATTATTTTTTCTTTTGCCCTACCCAGCTACGTGGGGGGTTTCTTGTGTTTTGGGAGGTCTGAGGTCTTCTGCCAGTGCTCAGTAGGTGTTCTGTTGGAGTTGTTCCACGTGTAGATGTATTTCTGGTGTATCTGTGGGGAGGAAGTTGATCTCCACGTCTTACTCTTCTGCCATCTTCCCCCCTCTCTATTTTATTCTTTTTGATGTGATGGTAAATGGGATTGTTTCCCTCATCTCTCTTTCTGATCTTTCATTGTTAGTTTATAGGAAAGGAAGAGATTTCTGTGTATTAATTTTGTATCCTCCAAGTTTACCAAATTCATTAATGAGCTCTAGTAGTTTTCTCGTAGCATCCTTAGGATTATCTATGTATATAATCATGTCATTTGCAAACAATGACAGTTTTACTTATCTTTTCCAGTTTTGTTTCCTTTCATTTATTTTTCTTCTCTGATAGCCATGGCTAGGACTTCCAAAACTGTTTTGAATAAAGTGGCGAGAATGGACATCCTTGTCTTGCTCCTGATCTTAGAAGAAGTGCTTTCAGGTTTTCAACATATTGTATGCTGTTACCTGTAGGTTTGTCATATATGGCCTTATTATGTTGAGGTAGTTTCCCTCTAAGCCCATTTTCTGGAGAGTTTTTTTAATCATAAATGGGTGTTGAACTTTTTCATATGATTTTTCTGCAACTACTGAGATGATCGTATGGTTTTTATTCTTCAATTTGTTAATGTGGTGTATCACATTGATTGATTGTCATATATTGAAGAATCCTTGCATCCCTGGGATAAATCCCACATGATCATGTTGTACTATCCTTTTAAAGTTTTTTTGGATTCGGGTTGCTCTGTTGAGGATTTTTGCATCTACGTTCATCAGTTATATTGGCCTGTAATTTTCTTTTCTGTGATATGTTTGATTTTGATGTCAGGCTGATAGTGACTTCCTAGAATGAGCTTGGGAGTGTTTTTTCCTCTACAGTTTTTTTCCGAAGAATTTCAGAAATATAGGTGTAAACACTTCTCTAAATGTTTGATAGAATTTGCCTGTGAAGCCATCTGGTCCTGGACTTTTGTTTGTTGGAAGATTTTTCATCACAGTTTCAATCTCATTACTTGTGATTGGTATGTTCATATTTTCTATTTCTTCCTGGTTCAGTCTTGGAAGGTTGTATCTTTCTAAGAATTTGTCCATTTCATCTAGGTTATATATTTTATTGGCATATAGTTGCTTGTAATTATCTCTTATGATCCTTTGAATTTCTGTGGTGTCCATTGTAACTTGTTTTTCATTTCTAATTTTATTGATTTGAATCTTTTCCCTTTTTATCTTGAAGAGGCTGGATAAAAGTTTATCAATTTTGTTTATCTTCTCAAAGAACCAGCTTTTAATTTTATTTATCTTTGATATTTTTTTCTTCATCTCTATTTCATTTCTTTCTGCTCTGATATTTATGATTTCTTTCCTTCTACTAACTTTAGGTTTTGACATTTCTTCTTTCTCTAGTTGCTTTAGGTGCAAGTACAGGTTATTTATTTGATGTTTATCTTGTTTCTTGAGGTAGGATTGTATTGATAAAAACTTCCCTCTTAGAACTGCTTTTGCTGCATACCATAGGTTTTTGATTATCGTGTTTGTTGTCATTTTTCTCTATGTATTCTTCGAGTTCCTCTTTGATTTCTTCAGGATTCACTGGTCGTTTAGTAACATATTGTTTAGGCTCCACTGGTCTGTGTATTTTATAATTTTTTTTGTAATAATTGATTTCTAATCTCATAGCTTTGTGGTCGGAAAAGATGCATGATATAATTTTAATTTTATTCAATTTACTGAGGCTTGATTTGTGACCCAAGATGTGGTGTATCCTGGAGAATGTTCTGTGTGCACTTGACAAGAAAGTGTAAACTGCTGTTTTTGGATGGAATGTCCTATAAACATCAGTGAAGTCCATTGTGTTTAATGTATCATTTAAAGCTTGTGTTTCCTGTTTTATTTTCATTTTGGATGATCTGTCCATTGGTGAAATTGAGGTGTTAAAGTCCCCTACTATGATTGTGCTCTGATGTCAGCCCCCTAGTGGGTGAGTTTGGTCCAGGGGTTTGTGTAAGCTTCCTGGTGTGAGGGACTGATGCCTGCCCTCTGGTAGGTGGAGCTAAGTCTTGTCCTTCTGATGGGCAGGGCCACAACATGTGATGTGTTTTCAGGTGTCTCTGAACTTAGTATGACTAGTCAGCCTGTTGGCTGATGGGTGTGGCTGTATTCCTGTCTTGCTGTTTGTTTGACCTGAGGCATTCAGCACTGGAGTTTGCAGGCAGTTGCGTGAAGCTGAGACTTTGTGCTGAGATGGTGACCTCCAGGTGAACTCACACTTATTAATATTCCCTGGAGCTTAGAGTCAGCACTCCCACCCTGGCAGCTCACATTCAACCCCCTGCCAGGGAATCAAGACCCCACAAGCCATGCAGCATGGCCAAAAAGAAGATAGGAAAAGAAAATAAACAAACAAAACTCAAGACAAATAACAAAAAGTATCAAACAAAACAAACAATACCCAAGATAAATAATAAAAACAAAACCAAACTAAAAACACACAAACAACAACAAAACAAATGAATAAAAATCAAATTAAGTAAGAAAACATCCAAACAGAATAACCCCAAAACCAAAACAAACAATAAAAGCAAAACAAAAACCAAAAACACAAAATAAAAGAAATACAGAAGCAAGCTGAAAATAAAAGCAAAGAAACAAAAAATAAACACACAAAATTAACCAAAAAGGATGAAAACAGGGCTTCGCTGGTGGCACAGTGGTTGAGAGTCTGCCTGCTAATGCAGGGGACATGGGTTCGTGCCCCGGTCTGGGAAGATCCCATATGCCGCAGAGTGGCTAGGCCTGTGAGCCATGGCCACTGAGTCTGCGCGTCTGGAGCCTGTGCTCCACAATGGGAGAAGCCACAACAGTGAGAGGCCCACATACTGCAAAAAAAAAAAATTGATGAAGACAAAACAAAACAGAAGAAAACCAAAATAAGCAAAAGAAAGAACAAACAAAATACCAGAAGGAAAGAAAAATTTTCGAAAAACAAAAACAGAAACCAAGCAAACAAGCAAAAAAATCCCCAAAACAATAAAAAGTAAAATAAAATAAAAAATAGAAAAAGAAAAATTAAACAATTAAATAAGAAATTAAAAAATATTTCCTGGGGTCTCCTTTGTCAGGTTCCTTGCCCCCATGGTGAGCCACAGCCAATCCCTGCCTCCTCTGGAGGTTCTCCAACACCTCTAGGTATGTTTCTGGACCCACTGTGGGCACTGTGATGGCAGTTCATACTCTGTCCTGGCCCAACTCCCACATATACTTGCCCCCAAAGTGCATAGCTGCTAAAGCTAGACCAGTCTCAGTTGTGGGATCACTCATTGTCCTTTCAGATATTCTGCAGTTGCTGGGTTTCCAGGCAATAGGGGGTGAAAACACTGCTGACTGTGTCATGCTTGCTCACTTAGGTGGGAGGGGCAGGCAGCAGCAACAGACTCGGGGGCACATGCTCGCTCAGGCAGGGTAGGGACAAGTCTTCCATGGCTGGGTTACACATGTTCGCTCTGATGGGCTCCCCCTATAGTGCCCATGGTGGCAGAGGCTGTCAGGAGTTTGCAACAGACTGGGGCACACTTGCTTTGGTAGGAGTCCCTCCCAGTGCCGACGGAGGAAGGGGCTGGCATGTGGGGAGAGAGTCTGTGATGGTGGCCCTGCCCTCTGTGTGCCACTCCACAATGACACCATGTTTCTGAGGCAGACCATGCTACTTCTAGGAGTATTCCATCTGTGGAGCTTCTCACTCTTGTCCCCTCAGGCCATCTCCACATATCCAACAGCAGTCCTCTCCCTGGGTCTGCTCTTCTAGTGCCACACTTTATCACCCAGCCCCCACCAGCATTGGCAGAACCCCCAGGAGGCCCTGGCAGAGGTGGTGCACAGGACTGCTGGGGTCTGTGCAGCCAATGGAGGCCTTGGCTTAAGGGGGGTGGTGAGCCTGCTAAGATGGGCTCCCATCCCAGTGCCCATGGAAGCAAGGGCCAGTGCACAGGGAAGGGGGTTTCAATGGTGGTCCCACCCCTTATACATCACTCAAAAATTGCTCCATGCTTCTATGGTGGCCCGGTTTTCCTCCACAATCTTTCTCAATTGTGGAGCTCCCACTCCCTTCTCTTCAGGTTGTCTCCTCACCGCCAACAGCTGGCCCCTCCCTGGGTCCACTCTCCAAACTCCACTTTCCAGCATGCAGACCCCTACACACCAGGAGACACAACTCAGGCTGGTGTGCATAGGGCTGTGGCACAGACCATACGTGTAGGTCTTACTCTGTCTTGCCTTTCACAGACTTGTTACTTTGTTCCTTTCTGATGCCCTGAAGTGCCCTCTCAGTCCCAGCTGATCTCCCCACTGTGAGGGGGCTTCTTTGAGTGTGGGAACCTCTTTTATCCTTCAACTCCATCCCCAGGGGTGATGATCCCTTCGCATTTCCTCTTTTCTTTTATTCTTTCATTCATCCTACATGGTTGCATGGGGATTTTTCTTGTCCATTTAGGTGTCCAAAGTCCTCAACTAGTGTTCAGCAGGTTCTCTGTGATAACTGTTCCATTTGTAGATGTATTCTTGATGTACTTGTGAGGGGAGGCAAACTCCACATCCTCCTATTCTGCCATCTTGACTCCTCCTCCTGTTTTTTCTTTGTTATTTGATGACAATTACTAGCAGGATGCTTTGATTCCTTTATCATAATCTTTTGTATATCTTCTACACATTTTTCCATTTTGGTTACCATGAGGCTTACATAAAATATATTGATAACATCCTGGTAACTGATAAGTTCAGTTGCACCCATAAACTTTGTACTATAACTTCTCCCCTTTAACATTTTGTTATTAACAACTCTATTTATATATTTTCTATATAGTGTATCCACTATCAAATTACTGTCTTTATAGTTATTTTTAATACATTTGTATTTTTAACTTTAAATCTAGAGTTGTAAGTGAATTATGCACTACCTTTGACATATTAGACAATCTGAATTTGTATATTTACTATCATCAGTGAGTTTTATACATATATGTTTTTTATAGTATTAATTATAATCCTTTTATTTTCCTTTGAAGAATTCCCTTTACCATTTCTTTTCTTTCTTTTTTTAACATCTTTATTGGGGTATAATTTCTTTAAAATGGTGTGTTAGTTTCTGCTTTATAACAAAGTAAATCAGTTATACATATACATATGTTCCCATATCTCTTCCCTCTTGCATCTCCCTCCCTCCCACCCTCCCTATCCCACCCCTCCAGGCAGTAACAAAGCACCGAGCCGATATCCCTATGCCATTCGGCTGCTTCCCACTAGGTATCTACTGTACGTTTGTTAGTGTATATATGTCCATGGCTCTCTCTCACCCTGTCGCAGCTCACCCTTCCCCCTCCCCATATCTTCAAGTCCATTCTCCAGTAGGTCTGTGTCTTTATTCCTGTCTTACCCCTAGATTCTTCATGACATTTTTTTTTAATTCCATATATATGTGTTAGCATACGGTATTTGTCTTTTTCTTTCTGACTTACTTCACTCTGTATGACAGACTCTAGGTCTATCCACCTCATTACAAATAGCTCAATTTCGTTTATTTTTATGGCTGAGTAATATTCCATTGTATATATGTGCCACATTTTCTTTATCCATTCATCTGATGATGGGCACTTAGGTTGTTTCTATCTCTGGGCTATTGTAAATAGAGCTGCAATGAACATTTTGGTACATTATTCTTTTTCAATTATGGTTTTCTCAGGGTATATGCCCAGTAGTGGGATTGCTGGGTCATATGGTAGTTCTATTTTAAGTTTTTTAAGGAACGTCCATACTGTTCTCCATAGTGGCTGTACCAATGCACATTCCCACCAGCAGTGCAAGAGTGTTCCCTTTTCTCCACACCCTCTCCAGCATTTATTGCTTCTAGATTTTTTGATGATGGCCATTCTGACTGGTGTGAGATGATATCTCATTGTAGTTTTGATTTGCATTTCTCTAATGATTAATGATGTTGAGCATTCTTTCATGTGTTTGTTGGCAGTGTGTATATCTTCTTTGGAGAAATGTCTATTTAGGTCTTCTGCCCAGTTTTGTATTGTGTTGTTTTTTTTTTGTTGTTGTTATTGAGCTGCATGAGCTGCTTGTGAATTTTGGAGATTAATCCTTTGTCAGTTGCTCCTTTTGCAAATATTTTCTCCCATTCTGAGGGTTGTCTTTTCGTCTTGCTTATGGTTTCCTTTGCTGTGCAAAAGCTTTTAAGTTTCATTAGGTCCCATTTATTTATTTTTGTATTTATTACCATTTCTCTAGGAAGTGGGTGAAAAAAGATCTTGCTGTGATTTATGTCATTGAGTGTTCTGCCTAAGTTTTCCTCTTAGAGTTTTATAGTGTCTGTCCTTACATTTAGGCCTTTAATCCATTTTGAGTTTATTTTTGTGTATGGTGTTATGGAGTGTTCTAATTTCATTCTTTTACGTGTAGATGTCCAGTTTTCCCAGCACCACTTATTGAAGAGGCTGTCTTTTCTCTGTTGTATATTCTTGCCTCCTTTATCAAAAATAAGATGACCGTAGGTGCATTGGTTTATCTCTGGAGTTTCTATCCTGTTCTATTGATGTATATTTCTATTTTTGTGCCAGTACCATACTGTCTTGATTACTGCAGCTTTGGAGCATACTCTGAAGTCAGGGAGCCTGATTCTTCCAGCTCCATTTTGCTTCCTCAAGATTGCTTTGGTATTGGGGTCTTTTGTGTTTCCATACAAATTGTGAAATTTTTTGTTCTAGTGCTGTGAAAAATGCCAGTGGTAGTTTGATAGGGATTGCATTGAATCTGTAGATTGCTTTGTATTGTATAGTCATTTTCACAATGTTGATTCTCCCAATCCAAGAACATGGTATATCTCTCAATCTGTTTGTATCATCTTTAATTTTCTTCATCAGTGTCTTATAATTTTCTGCATACAGGTCTTTTTTCTCCTTTGGTACGTTTATTCCTATGTATTTTATTCTTTTTGTTGCAATATTAAATGGGAGTGTTTCCTTAATTTCTCTTTCAGAATTTTCATCATTATTGTGTAGGAATGCAAGAGATTTCTGTGTGTTAATTTTGTATCCTGCTACCTTACCAAACTCATTGATTAGCTCTAGTACTTTTCTGGTAATGTCTTTAGGATTCTCTATGTATAGTATAATGTCATCTGCAAACAGTGACAACTTTACTTCTTCTTTTTGACTTGTATTGTGTTTATTTCTTTTTCTTATCTGATTCCTGTGACTAAAACTTCCAAAACAATATTGAATAATATTGGTGATAGTGGGTCATCTTTTCTTGTTCCTGATCTTAGTGGAAATGTTTTCAGTTTTCACCATTGAGAATGATGTTCCCTGTGGGTTTTTCATATATGGCCTTTATTATGTTGAGGAAAGTTCCCTCTATGCCTACTTTCCGGAGGGTTTTTATCATAAATGGATGTTGAATTTTGTCAAAAGCTTTTTCTGCTCTATTGAGATGATCATATGGTTTTTCTCCTTCCGTTTGTTAATAAGGTGTATCACATTGATTGATTTGCGAATATTAGAGAATCCTTGCATTCCTGGGATAAACCCCACTTCATCATGGTGTATGATCATTTTAATATGCTGTTTGATTCTGTTTGCTAGTGTTGTGTTGAGGATTTTTGCATCTATGTTCATCAGTGATATCGTCCTGTAGTTTTCCTAGTGACCTCTTTGTCTGGTTTTAGTATCAGAGTGATATTGGCCTCATAGAATGAGTTTGGGAGTATTTCTCCTTCTGCTATACTTTGGAAGAGTTTGAGAAGGATAAGTGTTAGCTCCTCTCTAAATGTGTGATAGAATTCGCCTGTGAAGCCATCTGGTTCTGGGCTTTTGTTGGTTGGAATATTTTTAATCACAGTCTCAATTTCAGTGCTTGTCATTGGTCTGTTTATATTTTTATTTCTTCCTGTTTCAGTCTCAGAAGGTTGTGCTTTTCTAAAAATTTGTCCATTTCTTCAGGTTTTCCATTTTATTGGCATATAGTTGCTTGTAGTCATCCATTATGATCCTTTGTATTTCTGCAATGTCAGTTGTTATTTCTCCTTTTTCATTTCTAATTCTATTGATTTGAGTTTTCTCCCTTTTTTTCTTGATGAGTCAGGCTAATGGTTTATCAATTTTGTTTATATTCTCAAAGAACCAGCTTTTAGTTTTATTGATCTTTACTATTGTTTCTTTCATTTCTTTTTAATTTATTTCTTATCTGATCTTTATGATTTCTTTCCTTCTGCAAACTTTGAGGTTTTTTTTTTTTGTTGTTGTTCTTCTTGGTCTAATTGCTTTAGGTGTAAGGTTAGGTTGTTTATTTGAGATGTTTCATTTTCTTGAGGTAGGATTGTATTGCTATAAACTTTCCGGTTAGAACTGCTTTTGCTGTATCTCATAGGTTTTGGGTCATTGAGTTTTCATTGTCATTTGTTTCTAGGAAATTTTTGATTCCTCTTTGATTTCTTCAGTGATCTTTTGTTTATTAAGTAGTGTATTGTTTAGCCTCCACGTGTTTGTATTTTTTACAGGGTTTTTTCCTGTGGTTGATACCTAGTATCATAGCATTGTGGTCAGAAAAGATACTTGATACAATTTCAATTTTCTTAAATATTCCAAGGCTTTATTTGTGACCGAAGATATGATCTATCCTGGAGAATGTTCCATGAGCATTTGAGAAGAAAGTGTATTCTCTTGTTTTTGAATGGAATGTCCTGTAAATATCAATTAAGTCCATCTTGTTTAAAGTAATGCTTGTGTTTCCTTATTTATTTTCATTTTGGATGATCTGTCCACTGGTGAAAGTGGGGTGTTAAATTCACCTACTATGATTGTGTTACTGTTGATTGCTCCTTTTATGGCTGTTAGTATTTTCCTTATGTACTGACATGCTCCTATGTTGTGTGCATAAATATTTACAGTTTTTATATTTTCTTCTTGGATTGATCCCTTGAACAGTATGTAGGGTTTTTCTTTGTCTCTTGTAATAGTCTTTATTTTAAATCCTATTTTGTCTGATATGAGAATTGCTACACCAGCTTTCTTTTGATTTACATTTGCATAGAATATCCTTTTGCATCCCCTGACTTTCAGACATTATGTGTTCCTAGGTCTGAACTGGGTCTCTTGTAGACAACATATAAACAGGTTTTGTTTTTGTATCCATTCAACCATTGTATGTGTTTTGGTTGCAGTGCTTAATCCATTTACATTTAAGGTAATTATCAGTATGTATGTTTCTATTACCATTTTCTTAATTGTTTTGTGTTTGTTATTGTAGGTCTTTTCCTTCTCTTATATTTCCTGCCTAAAGAACTTCCTTTAGCATTTGTTGTAAAGCTGGTTTGGTGGTGCTGAATTCTGTTGGCTTTTGCTTGTCTGTAAATGTTTGAATTTCTCTGTCGAATCTGAATGAGATCCTTGCTGTGTAGAGTAATCTTGGTTGTAGGTTTCTCTCTTTCATCACTTTAGAAATGTCCTGCCATTCCTTCTGGTTTGCAGAGTTTCTGCTGAAAGATCAGCTGTTAACCTTATGGGGATTTCCTTTTATGTGATTTGTTGTTTTTCCCTTGCTGCTTTTAATATGTTTTCTTTGTATTTAATTTTTGATAGTTTGATTAATATGTGTCTTGGCATGTTTGTCCTTGGATTTATCCTGTGTGGGACTCTGCTCTTCCTGGACTTGATTGAATGTTTCATTTCCCATATTAGAAAAATTTTCAACTATAATCTCTTCAAATATTTTCTCAGTCCGTTTCTTTTTCTCTTCTTCTTCAGAGACCCCTATCATTTGATGTTTGTGTGTTTAATGTTGTCCCAGACGTCGCTGAGACTGTCCTCAATTCTTTTCATTTTTTTTCTCTTTTCTACTCTGCAGTAGTTATTTTCACTATTTTATCTTCCAGGTCACATATCCGTTTTTCTGCCTCATTTATTCTGCTATTGATCCCTTCTGGAGAATTTTTAATTTCATTTATTGTGTTGTTCATCATGGTTTTGTTTGCTCTTTACTTCTTCTGGTCCTTCTTAAACGTTTTTCATATTTTCTTCATTCTATTTCCAAGATTTTGCATCTTCTTTACTATCATTACTCTGAATCCTTTCTCAGGTACACCGCCTATTTCCTCATTTGCTTGGGCTGGTGGGTTTTACCTTGCTCCTTCATCTGCTGTGTGTTTCTCTGTCTTCTCATTTTGCTTAACTTACTGTGTTTGGGGTCTCCTTTACACAGACTGCACGTTCGTAGGTCCCATTGCTTTTGGTGTCTGCCCCCAGTGGCTATGGTTGGTTCAGTGAGTAGTGTAGGCTTCCTGGTGGAAGGGACTGGTGCCTGTGTTCTGGTGGATGAGGCTGGATCTTGTCTTTCTGATGGACATGTCCGCATATGGTGGTGTGTTTTGGGGTGTCTGTGTCCTTATTATGATTTCAGGCAGCCTCTCTGCTAATTGGTGGAGTTGTGTTCCTGTCTTGCTAGCTGTTTGGCATAGTGTGTCCAGCACTGTAGCTTGCTGGTCGTTGATAGTTGCTGGGGCTGAGTGTTGAGATGGAGATCTCTGGGAGAGTTTTTCCTGTTTGATATTACATGGAGTTGAGAGGTCTGTGTTGGACCAATGTCTTGAACATGGCTCTCCCACATCAGAGGCACAGGCCTGACACCAGGCTGGAGCACCAAGGTGCTGTCAGCCACATGGCTCAGAAGAAAAGGGAGACACACATAAATAAATAAATAAAGTTATTAAAATAAAAATAATTATTAAAAATTGAAAAAAAATCAAAGTAATAAATAAACCAAGAAAGAAAATAAGGACAGACAGATCCCTAGGAAAAATCATAAAAGCAAAACTCTACAGACAAAATCACACAAAGAAGCATACACATACACACTCACAAAAGAGAAAAAGGAAAAAATATATATATCTTTGCTCCCAAAGTCCACCGCCTCAATTTTGGGATGATTCGTCATGTATTCAGGTTCCACAGATGTAGGATACATCAAGCTGATTGTGGAAATTCAATTCACTGCTCCTGAAGCTGCTGGGAGAAATTTCCCTTTCTCTTCTTTGTTCACACAGCTCCTGTGTTTCAGCTTTGGATTTGTCCTTGCCTGTGTGTGTATGTCACCTGAGGGCCTCTTTTCATGGCTCAGAAAGGACTGGGTTAAAGTAGCAACTGATTAGGGGGCTCTGGCTCACTCAGGCTTGGGGGAGGAATGGGTACGGATTACGGGGCGAGCCTTCAGTGGCAGAAGCTGGCGTGACCTTGCAACATCCTGAGGCTCACCTTGTGTTCTCCTGGGGAAATTGTCCCTGTATCATGAGACCCTGGCAGTGGCCGGATGCACAAGCTCCTGGGCGGGGAGGTATGGATAGTGACCCGTGCTTGCACACAGGCTTCTTGGTGGCTGCAACAGCAACCTTAGCATTTCATGCCTGTGTCTGGTGCCCACACTGTTAGATGAGGCTTGCATCCAACTCTGGAGCTCATTTAGGTGGTGCTCTGAATCCCCTCTCCTCGCGTACCCTGAAACAATGGTCTCTTGCCTCTTAGGCAGGTGCAGACATTTTCCTGGACTCCCTCCATGCTAGCTGTGATATACTAGCCCCCTTCAGGCTGTGTTCACGCAGCCAACCCCAGTCCTCTCCCTGGGATCTGATCTCTGAAGCCCGAGCGTCAGCTCCCAGCCCCCACCCGCCCCAGTGTTTGAGCAGACAATTCTCTTGGGCTGGTGAGTACTTATTGGCACTGATTCTCTGTGTGGGAATCTGTCCGCTTTGCCCTGCTCACCCTGTTGCTGTGCTCTCCTCCATGGCTCTGAAGCTTCCCCTCACCACCCCCATATCAACCAGTGAAGGGGCTTCCTATTGTGTGGAAATTTCCTCTCCTTCACAGCTCCCTCCCAGTGGTGCATATTCCATTCCTATTTTTTGTCTCTGTTTTTTATTTTTTATTTTTCCGTAGCCAGTTATGGGGCATTTCTTGCCTTTTGATAATTCTGAGATCTTCTGCCAGCGTTCAGTAGGTGTTCTGTAGGAGTCGTTCCACATGTAGATGTATTTCCGTTGTATTTGTGAGGAGGAAGGTGATCTCCATGTCTTACTCCTCTGTCATCTTGAAGGTCTCCAGTAGTTTTATTTTTAGTTTTTAAGGAACCTCTATACTGTTCTCCATAGTGGCTGTAACAATTTAAATTCCCACCAGCATTGCAAGCAGGTTCCCTTTTCTCCACATCCTCTCCAGATTTTATTTTTTATAGATTTTGTGATGATGGCCATTCTGACCGGTGTGAGGTGATACCTCATTATAGTTTTTATTTGCATTTCTGTATTGATTAGTGATGTTGAGCATCCTTTCATGTGTTTGTTGGCAATCTGTATATCTTCTTTGGAGAAATGTCTATTTAGAACTTCTGGCCATTTTGGATTGGGTTTGTTTTTTTGATATTGAGCTGCATGAGTTTTGTATATTTTGGAGATTAATCCTTTGTCATTTGCTTCTATTGCAACAATTTTCTCCCATTCTGAGGGTTGTCTCTTGGTCTTGTTTATGGTTTCCTTCACTGTGCAAAAGCTTTTAGGTTTCATTAGGTCCCATTTGTTTATTTTTGATTCTATTTCCATTACACTAGGAGGCGAGTCAAAAAGGATCTTGCTGTTATTTATGTAAAAGTGTGTTCTTTCTATTTTTTCCTCTAAAGTTTTATAGTGTCTGCGCTTACATTTAGGCCTTTAATTCATTTCGAGTTTGTTTTTGTGTATGGTGTTAGGAAGTGTTCTAATTTCATTCTTTTACATGAAACTGTCCAGTTTTCCCAGCAACACTTATTGAACAGGATGCCTTTCCTCCATTGTATATTCTTGCCTCCTTTATCAAAGATAAGTGGACCATATGTGCATGGGTTTATCTGTGGGATTTCTTTCCTGTTCCATTGATTGATATTTCTCTTTTTGTGGCAGTACCATACTGTCTTGATGACTGTAGCTTTGTAGTATAGTCTGAAGTCAGGGAGACTGATTCCTCCAGCTCTGTTTTTCTTTCTCAAGATTGCTTTGGCTCTTCAGGGTCTTTTGTGTTTCCATACAAATTGTAAAAAATTTTGACCTAGTTCTGTGAAAAATGCCATTGGTAATTTGATAGGGATTGCATTGAATCTGTAGATTGCTTTGTGTTTTATAGTCATTTTCACAATGTTGATTCTCCCAATCCAAGAACATGATATATCTCTTCATGTGTTTATATCATCTTTAATTTCTCTCATCAGTGTTTTATAGTTTTCTGCATACAGGTCTTTTGTCTCCTCAGGTAGGTTTATTCCTAGGTATTTTATTCTTTTTGTTGAAATATGAAATGGAAGTGTTTCCTTAATTTCTCATTCAGATTTTTCATCGTCAGTTTATAGGAATGCAAGAGATTTCTGTGCATTAATTTTGTCTCCTGCTACTTTACCAAATTCATTAACTAGTTCTGGTAGTTTTCTGGTGGCATCTTTAGGATTCTCTATGTATAGTGTCATGTTATCTGCAAACAGTGACAGCTTTATTTCTTTTCTGATTTGAATTCCTTTTATTTCTTTTTCTTCTCTTATTGCTGTACCTAAAAGTTCCAAAACTATTTTGAACAATGGTGGTGAGAGTGGGCATCCTTTTCTTTTTCCTGGTTTTAGAGGAAATGTTTTCAGTTTTTCACCATTGAGAATTATGTTGACTGTGGGTTTGACATATATGGCCTTTATTATGTTGAGGTAAGTTCCCTGTATGCCTACTTTCTCAGAGTGTTTATCATAAATGGGTGTTGAATTTTGTCAAAAACTTTTTCTGCATCTATTGAGATAATCATATGGTTTTTATCACTCAATTTGTTAATATGATGTATCACATTGGTTGATTTGCTTATACTGAAGAATCCTTGCATTCCTGGGACAAACCCTACTTAATCATGATGTATGATCCTTTTAATGTGCTGTTGGATTCAGCTTGGTAGTATTTTGTTGTGCACTTTTGCATTTATGTTCATCAGTGATATAGGCCTGTAATTTTCTTTCTTTGTGAACATCTTCGCCTGGTTTGTGTATCAGAGTGATGGTGGCCTCATAGAATGTGTTTGGGTGTGTTCCTCCCTCTGCTATATTTGGAAGTGTTAAAGAAGGATAGGTGTTAGCTCTTCTCTAAATGTTTGATAGAATTCGCCTGTGAAGCCATCTTGTCCTTGGCTTTCGTTTGTTGGAAGATTTTTAATCACAGATTCAATTTCAGGGTTTATGATTTTTCTGTTTATATTTTCTATTTCTTCCTCATTCAGTCTTGGAAGGTTGTGCTTTTCTAAGAATTTTTCCATTTTATTGGCATATAGTTACATGTAGTAATCCCTCATGATTCTTTGTGTTTCTGCAGTGTCATTTGTTACTTCTCCTTTTTCATTTCTAGTTCTTTTGATTTGAGTCTTCTCTCTTTTTTTCTTGATGAATCTGGCTAGTGGTTTATCACTTTTGTTTATCTTCTCAATGTACCAGATTTTAGTTGTATTGACCTTTGCTATTGTTTTCTTCATTTCTTTTTCATTTATTTCTGAACTGAATTTTATGATTTCTTTCCTACTGCTAACTTTGGGGTTTTTTTTCTTCTTTCTCTAATTGCTTTAGGTGTAAGTTTAGGTGGTTTATTTGTGATTTTTCTTGTTTCTTGTGGTAAGATTGCATTGCTATAAGCTTCTCTCTTAGAAGTGCTTTTGCTGCATCCCATAGATTTTAGGTCGTCATGTTTTCATTGTCACTTGTTTTAGGTATTTTTTGATTTCCTCTTGATTTGTTCAGTGATCTCTTTGTTATTTAGTAACGTATTTTTGAGCCTCCGTGTGTTGTGCTTTTTACAGTTGTTTTTTCCTGTAATTGATATCTAGTCTCATAGCTTTGAGGTCAGAAAATATACTTGATACATATTCAGTTTTCTTAAATGTACCAAGGCTTGATTTTTGACCCAAGACATGATCTAGTCTGGAAGATGTTCCATGAGTTCTTGAGAAGAAAGCATATTCTGGTTTTTTTTGGATGGAATCTCCTTTAAATATCAATTAAGTCCATTTTGTTTAATGTATCATTTAAAGCTTGTGTGTCCTTATTTATTTTCATATTGGATGATCTGTCCATTGGTCAAAGTAGTGTGTTAAAGTCCCCTATTATTATTGTGTTACTGTCGATTTTCCCTTTTATGGCTGTTAGCATTTGCCTTTTGTATTGAAGTAGTCCTATGATTGGTGTATCAATATTTACAATTGTTATGTCTGTTTCTTCGATTAATCCCTTGAGCATTGTGTAGTGTCCCTCTTTGTCTTTTGTAATATACTTTATTATAAAGTCTACTTTTCATATGAGTATTGCTACTTCAGCTTTCTTTTCATTTCCATTTGCATGGAATATCTATTTCCATCCCCTCACTTTCAGTCTGTATGTGTCCCTAGGTCTGAAGTAGGTCTCTTGTAGACAGTATATATACGGGTCTTGTTTTTGAATCCATTCAGCCAGTCTATGTCTTTTGGTTGGAGCATTTAATACATTCACATTTAAGGTAATTATTGATATGTATATTCCTATTTCCATTTTCTTAATTGTTTTGTGTTCGTGTTTGTAGGTCTTTTGATTTTCTTGTGTTTCCTGCCTAGAGAAGTTCCTTTAGCATTTGTTGTAAACCTGGTTTGGGAGTGCTAAATTCTCTTAACTTTTGCTTATCTGTAAAGGTCTTAATTTCTCCATCAAATCTAAATGAGATCATTGCTGGTTAGAGTAACATTTGTTGTAGGTTTTTCCCTTTCATCACCTTAAATATGTCCTGCCACTCACTTTTGGTTTGCAGAGTTTCTGATGAAAGATCAGCTGTTAACCTTATGGGAATTCCCTTGTATTTTATTTGTTGCTTTCCCCTTGCTGCTTTTAATATATTTTCTTTGCACTTAATTTTTTATAGTTTGATTAATATGTGTCTTTTTGTGTTTCTCATTGGACGTATCCTGTATTGGACTGTATGCGCTTCCTTGACTTGATTGACTACTTCCATCCCATGTTAGGGAAGATTTCAACTATAATCTCTTCAAATATTTTCTCAGTCCCTTTCTTTCTTCTGGGACCCCTATAATTTGAATGTTGGTGCATTTAACGTTGTCCCAGAGGTCTTTGACTCTGTCCTCAATTATTTTCATTCTTTTTACTTTATTCTGCTCTGCTGTAGTTATTTCCACTATTTTATCTTCCAGGTCACTTATCCATTCTTCTGCCTCAGTTATTCTACTATTGATTCCTTCTAGAAAAGTTTTAATTTCACTTATTGTGTTGTTCATCATTGTTTGTTTGCTCTTAACTTCTTCTTGGCCCTTGTTAAATGTTTCTTGTATTTTCTCCATTCCATTTCCAAGACTTTGGATCATCTTTACTACCATTATTCTGAATTATTTTTAGGGTAGACTGCCTGTTTTCTCTTCATTTGTTTGGTCTGGTGGGTTTTTACCTTGCTCCTTCATCTGCTGTATATTTCTCTGTCTTTCCATTTTGCTTAACTTACTGTGTTTGGGGTCTCCTTTTAACAGGCTGCATGTTCATAGTTTCCATGGTTTTTTGTGTCTGCCTGCAGTGTGTAACTTTCGTTCAGTGGGTTGTGTAGTCTTCCTGGTCAAGAGGACTGATTCCTGTCTTGTCATTTGTGGGGCTGGATCTTGTCTTTCTGCTGGGCAGGGCTGTGTCCAGTGGTGTGATTTGGTGTGTCTGTGACCTTATTATGATTTAAGCAACCTCTCTGCTAATGCGTGGTGTTGTGTTCCTGTCTTGATATTTGTTTGGTATGGGACATCCAGCACTGGTGCTTGCTGACTGTTGGGTGGAGCTTGGTCTTAACACTGAGACAGAGATCTCTGGGAGAGCTCTCCCCAATTGACATTACATGGGGCCCTGAAATCCCTGCTGGTCCAATATCTTGAAATCAGCTCTCCCTCCTCAGAGGCTCAGGCCTGGCACCCTGCCAGAGCACCAAGACCCTGTTAGCCACACAGCTCAGATGAAAAGGGACAAAAAAAAGACATAAAATAAACTTATTAGATAATTTTTTAAATTATTAAAATGAATAATTTAAAATTGTAATTAAAAAATCAAAAGAAAAGAGCAATCAAACCATTAAACAAATCCACCAATGATAGCAAGTGCTAAAAACTATACTAAGATAAACATAAAAATCAGAAATACATCAGTTGCTAACAGCAAACCCCATGCCTACATTTGCTCCAAAGTCCACCACTTCAATTTTGGGTTGATTTTTTATCTATTCAGGTATTCCACAGATGCAGGGTACCTCAAGTTGATTGTGGGGATTTAATCCACTGTTTCTGAGGTTTCATGGAGAAATTTCCCTTTCTCTTGTTTTTCAAACAGCTCCTGGGGTTCAGCTTTGCATTTGGCCTTGCCTCTGCATATAGGTTGCCCTCAGGCTTCTGTTCCCACCCAGACAGGACGGGGTTAAAGCAGTGGTTGATTAAGGGGCTCTGTCTCACTCATGCTGGGGGGAGAGGGGATTACCATAGTTATAATTGGAATGTGGGGCGAGCCTGTGGTGGCAGGGGCCAGTGTGAGTTTGCAATAGCCTCAGGCGCACGGTTTGTTCTTCCAGGGAACTTGTCTCTGGATCATGGGACCCTGGCAATTGCAGGCTTCACAGGCTCCCTGGGGTCTGTGGATAGTAACCTGTGCTTGCACACAGGATTCTTGGTGGTTGCAGCAGCAGCCTTAGCATTTCATGCCCGTCTCTGTTGTCTAAGCTGATTGACGTGGCTCGAGTCTGTCTCTGGAGCTCGTTTAGGTGGTTCTCTATCTTCTGTGGGCAGACAGGGAAGGAATCCCCTCTCCTCACACACCCAAAACAATGGTCTCTTGTTCTTCTGCAGGTCCAGACATTTTCCCAGACTCCCTCCTGGTTAGCTGTGGCACACTAGCCCCCTTCAGGCTGTGTTCACCCAGCCAACCCCAGTCCTCTCTCTGCAGTCTGACCTCTGAAGACCAAGCCTGAGCTTCCAGCCCCTACCTGCCCTAGCATTTGAGCAGACAACCCTCTCAGGCCAGTGAGTGCTGGTCGGCACTGATCCTCTGTGCAGGAATCTCTCCACTTTGCCCTCTGTACCCCTGTTGCTGCACTCTCCTCCATGGCTCCAAAGCTTCCCGCCCACGCACACCCCGTCTCCGCCAATGAAGGGGTTTCCTAGTGTGTGGAAACGTTTCCTCCTTCACAGCTCTCTCCCAGAGGTGCAGGTCCCATCCTTATTCTTTTTTCTCTGTTTTTTTACTCTTTTCTTTTGCCCTACCCAGGTATGTTGGGATTTTCCTGCCTTCTGGGAAGTCTGAGGTTTTCTGCCAGCATTCAGTAGGTGTTCTGTAGGAGTTGTTCCACATGTAGATGTATTTTTGATATATTTGTGGGGAATAAGGTGATCTCCACATCTTACTCCTCTGCCATCTTGAAGGTCCCTCCCTCAGTAACATACTTTTTATGAATGTATTCATGTCTAACAAATTTTCAGATTTTTAGCATAAACTTAATAATATTCTATCATCTTTTTCATGCTTTTGCATCTGTAACTATTAAACTTTTTCATTCTCAGAACTGTGCTTTTATATATTTTCCCAGAGGTTTGTCAATATTATTAGCCTTTCAACAATCTTTGATGTTGTTGACACTCTGTGTAGTTTGTTTTATTAATTTCAATTATTTGTCTTATTCTCCAACTGTGTTTTTATTCTGTTGCTCTTCTTCTAACTTCTTAAATTGACTGGCTAGTTTGCTAAATTTTAACCTTTCTTTTTTCCTGTTATAAGCTCTTAAGGCTATAAAGTTTGCTCTAATTATTGCTTTAAATGGGTCTTATATATATTTTTTTCTGGCACATGGGCTTCCCACTGTTGTGGCCTCTCCTGTTGTGGAGCACAGGCTCTGGACCTGTAGGCTCAGCGGCCATGGGTCACGGGCCCAGCCACTCCGTGGCACGTGGGATCCTCCCGGACCGGGGGCAAGAACCCGCGTCCCCTGCATCGGCAGGCAGACTCTCAACCACTGCACCACCAGGGAAGCCCAACGTCTCATAATTTTTAAGTGTAACTTTGCTATGATTGTTTATATCTAAATATTTTATATTTTAATCTATCTTCTTTTACCTATGACCTATGTTTCTTTATTCCTAAATTTATGGGTATTTTCTAGCATATGTTATTATGATTTTTAAAAATGTATTATGAATCGTAGCTAAACGTTATTGGAGTTTAAGAATATGGCCTGTATGTTATCAGTGCTTTAAAAATGACCAATATGTAGTCATTTCTATTTTTTTTTCAAAACCCATGAGGGCATCATCTCTCCTGTGAAGTCTTTCCTGCCTGCTCTGCCCTAGGCAAGTGATTATACCTTACATTGTACCCCCCATTTTCCCAGGTATACTTCTAATACCATATTATCAAATTTTATCTGCAATTATTTATTTCAGTCTGCTTTTCCATGAGCCTATAAAGAATTTGAAGGCAAGGCCTATTGTTTATTCATTTTTATATCCCAAAGCATAGGACTCAGCTCTCTCAGTTGTTTGCAGGAATAGGGTCCTATAGGTTTCTATAGAAACTTTATAGAACTACCATGAATAAGGAGAATCAATTGTACATCCATATG
The DNA here is from genome assembly GCF_963455315.2 of Globicephala melas. Classification (NCBI taxonomy): domain Eukaryota; kingdom Metazoa; phylum Chordata; class Mammalia; order Artiodactyla; family Delphinidae; genus Globicephala; species Globicephala melas. The sequence continues at coordinate 71,691,306 of NC_083335.1, forward strand.
TGTATGGATATATAGGTGTATATGTATATGCATATAAAATGTACAGTTGACTCTTGAACAGTGTTGGGGTTAAGGATGCCCACCGTTCACACAGTTGAATATCCAGATATAACTTTACAGCCAGCCCACTATATATGTGGTTCTGCATCTGCAGATTTATCCAACAACAGATTAAGCAGTACTGTAGAACATATTTAGTAAAAAAAAAAAAATCCATGTGTGTGTAATAATTTCTAAAAAATATTCTGTGTGGTCTTGAAAATAATGGATATATTGAATTTATATAATATATATAATTGTATATATCTAAACATATATACATATATATTAATATACACATCCATGCACATATATATATAAGTTGACATATATCATTTTATATAGAGATGTAAATAGATATATACATCAATTTATATATATCATTTTGCACACACATGTGAATTGTGTTTCTCATTGTGTTGTCTGCATGTTCTACAAGTTATTGTGAGGTAAGTCAAAATCACCCACAATGATTATGTATTTATTATTCCTTTGTTTGTCAATGTTTACTGTACATATTTTTTTACAATTTAAAAAGTTGTATCTTTTCTTCTATTCTAAGAGTTTCACATCTCTGAAAACAATATATGTCTAATAATTGGTAGCATATTGAAGTAATAATTAGCAACATTCTTTAAATTTTTTTATAATCTGTCACATATTGATTGATGTATACTACAATTTTTGTAATTTTTTTTACATCTTTATTGGAGTATAATTGCTTTACAATGGTGTGTTAATTTCTGCTTTATAACAAAGTTAATCAGTTATACATATACATATATTCCCATATCTCTTCCCTCTTGTGTCCCCCTCCCTCCCACCCTCCCTATCCCACCCCTCCAGGAGGTCACAAAGCACCAAGCTGATCTCCCTGTGCTATGCGGCTGCTTCCCACTAGCTATCTACCTTACACTTGGTAGTGTATATATGTCAATGACTCTCTCTCGCTTTGACACATCTTACCCTTCCCATTCCACATATCCTCAAGTACATTCTCTAGTATGTCTGTATCTTTATTCCTATCTTACATCTAGGTTCTTCATGACAATTTTTTCATAAATTCTATATATATGTGTTAGCATACAGTATTTGTCTTCCTTTTTCTGACTTACTTCACTCTGTATGACAGACTCTAGGTCTATCCACCTCATTACAAATAGTTCAATTTCATTTCTTTTTATGGCTCAGTAATATTCCATTGTATATATGTGCCACATCTTCTTTATCCATTCATCCAATGATGGACACTTAGGTTGTTTCCATCTCCATGCTATTGTAAATAGAGCTGCAATGAACATTTTGGTACATGACTCTTTTTGAATTATGGTTTTCTCAGGGTATGTGCCCAGTAGTGGGATTGCTGGGTCATAAGGTAGTTCTATTTTTAGTATTTTAAGGAACGTCCATACTGTTCTCCATAGTGGCTGTACCAATTCACATTCCCACTAGCAGTGCAACAGTGTTCCCTTTTCTACACACCCTCTCCAGCATTTATTGTTTCTAGAATTTTTGATGATGGGCATTCTGACTGGTGTGAGATGATATCTCATTGTAGTTTTGATTTGCATTTCTCTAATGATTAGTGAAGTTGAGCATTCTTTCATGTGTTTGTTGGCAGTGTGTATATCTTCTTTGGAGAAGTGTCTATTTAGGTCTTCTGCCCATTTTTGGATTGGCTTGTTTGTTTTATTGTTATTGAGCTGCATGAACTGCTTATAAATTTTGGAGATTAATCCTTTGTCAGTTGCTTCATTTGCAAATATTTTCTCCCATTCTGAGGGTTGTTTTTTGGGCTTGTTTATGGTTTCCTTTGCTGTGCAAAAGTTTTGAAATTTCATTAGGCCCCATTTGTTTAGTTTTGTTTTTATTTCCATTACTCTAGGAGGTGGGTCAAAAAGGATCTTGCTGTGATTTATGTCATAGAGTGTTCTGCCTATGTTTTCCTCTAAGAGTTTGATAGTTTCTGGCGTAACATTTAGGTCTTTAATCCATTTTGAATTTATTTTTGTGTATGGTGTTAGGGAGTGATCTAATCTCATATTTTTACATGTACCTGTCCAGTTTTCACAGCACCAGTTATTGAATAGGCTGTTCATTCTCCTCTGTACATTCCTGCCTCCTTTATCAAAGATAAGGTGACCATATGTGTGTGGGTTTATCTCTGGGCTTTCTATCCTCTTCCATTGATCTATCTTTCTGTTTTTGTGCCAGTACCATACTGCCTTGATTACTGTAGCTTTGTAGTATAGTTTGAAAATAGGGAGCCTGATTCCTCCAGCTCTATTTTTCATTCTCAAGATTGCTTTGGCTATTCGGGGTCTTTTGTGTTTCCATACAAATTGTGAATTTTTTTGTTCTAGTTCTGTGAAAAATGTCAGTGATAGTTTGATAGGGATTGCATTGAATCTGTAGATTGCTTTGCATAGTAGAGTCATTTTCACAGTGTTGATTCTTCCAATCCCAGAACATGGTATCTCTCCATCTATTTGTATCATCTTTAATTTCTTTCATCAGTGTCTTATAATTTTCTGCATACAGGTCTTTTGTCTCCTTAGGTTGGTTTATTCCTTGATATTTTATTGTTTTTGTTGCAATGGTAAATGGGAGTGTTTTCTTGATTTCACTTTCAGATTTTTCGTTATTATTGTATAGGAATGCCAGAGATTTCTGTGCATTAATTTTCTGTCCTGCTACTTTACCAAATTCATTGATTAGCTCTAGTAGTTTTCTGGTAGCATCTTTAGGATTCTCTATGTATAGTGTCATGTCATCTGCAAACAGTGACAGCTTTACCTCTTCTTTTCCGATTTGGATTCCTTTTATTTCCTTTTCTTCTCTGATTGCTGTGGCTAAAACTTCCAAAACTATGTTGAATAAGCGTGGTGAGAGTGGGCAACCTTGTCTTGTTCCTGATCTTAGTGGAAATGCTTTCAGTTTTTCACCATTGAAGATGATGTTGGCTGTGGGTTTGTCATATATGGCCTTTCTTATGTTGAGGAAAGTTCCCTGTATGCCTACTTTCTGCAGGGTTTTTATAATAAATGGATGTTGAATTTTGTCAAAAGCTTTCTCTGCATCTATTGAGATGATCATATGGTTTTTCTCCTTCAATTTGTTAGTACGGTGTATCACATTGATTGATTTGCGTATATTGAAGAATCCTTGCATTCCTGGAATAATTCCCACTTGATCATGGTGTATCATCCTTTAATGTGTTGTTGGATTCTGTTTGCTAGTATTTTGTTGAGTTTAATTCTTGATGTGATGAATTATTGTGTCATCACTGTGAACTGAAACTTCTATCAATATATAGTGATCTTTATGTGCCACAATGTTTTTATCTATTTATTTCTGGTATGACTATAGTTATGCCATATTACTGTTGATTAATATTTGTCTGGAATATATTTCTCCTTATGTTTTATTTGTGTATCTTATAAACAGCTTGTAATTAATCTTGAATTTTAGTCTGCTATTCTTTGCCTTTTAAATTACATGAAGTATTAAGTCAGGTTATATTTATTGTACTTACTGATATTTTTGGATTTTTATCCATTTTATTCTGTGTTAATTGTTTCACTTTTTCAGTTTTTTTTCTTTCTTTGTTTATTTTAGATTATTATACAGTTTTCTCTTGGCATTTTTCACTCTACTAGGAAGTTAAATTCTCTATTTCTTTCGTTGCTGTCTTAGAAAATTTTAAAGCTAGTCTTAACTTTAGAAAAATGAATCATTATTCTTTACCATCCACCTGAAAAATATAAGGGCTTCAGAACACTGTAATTTTATTCTCCACTATTGATATATTTGATTTTTTTCATGTGTGTTAGGTGTATCTCTTTTAAACACATAAGATGCTGTTATTGTTTTATACAATTAGTATTTGTTTTAATTTACTGACATATTTACAACTTCTTTCTTCCTCGTTCCTTATCGCTTTTCAGATGTTCTATCTGGGGTCATTTCACTTAGGCTTGAAGAACATTCTCTACACTTTTTTTGGTATGGGTCTATTGATGTCAAACTTTTTCAATTTTTGTTTGCTAAAAATTTATTGACTTTCAAAGATTCCATTGCCAGATATAAAATCCTGAGTTGATGGATTTTGTTTGTTTTATTTTGTTTTTGTTGTTGTTATTCTCTCAGCAAAACAAAGATACAAATCCACTGTTACCTGGCTTCCATGTTGGTATTGAAAAATTAGCTATCAGTGAAATTATAGTTTTTCTAAGAGTAACAGATACATAATTTTTGTTGCTTTCATATTTTTCTATTTCTTTTACTTGCTAACTGTTATGACTTGTATATTTTATTGTGTTTGTCCTCCTTTATATTCCTTCAGTTTTAATATACAAATTTATGTATTTTATCACTTTTGAAATTTCTTAGCTATTATATCTTTATATATTGATTCTGTACATTTTTTCTCTTCTATTATGGTACTCCAACTGGATCTGTTAGTCCTTCTTAATTTGTCTCTTAACCTTTACAAATTTTTTTAAAACTGTTTTTGTCTCTCTGTGTTGCACTCTTGACAATTTCTTCTCTTCTATCATCCTTGTCACTAATTCTCCCTTCAACTCTGGTCAATTTGCCACTAAACCTATTAGAGGTTTTTAATTCAATTATTTAATTTTTTTATTTCTAGAACTTACGCTTAAATTTTTTAAAACTTTGTTTATTTTAAAAATTCTCTCTTGCACTTTACTATATCATTTTCAGTCTTTAAAATTGTTTTTAAACATTATTAATTGTTGTATTATGTGTCCTATAATTCCACTATCTGAAATCTTGATAAATCTAAGTCTGTTGTCTATTGTTTCTGCTGGTTGTACAGATGGTATTTTTTTCTTTATGTGTTTTAGGATTTTTGAGTATGGAATTTTATTTCTTAGAACTTTATCTATGAGAATTATTTGAGCTTGTGATTACATTTTGTTTTGACTTCCATTCCATTTATCAGAAGTGATATTTTATGCAATTTCAAACTTTTAAAATTTATTAAGACTTTTTTTGTGGTTTAATATACTGTTGATCCTGGAGAACGCTCCATACGCACTTGAGAATATTGTGTATTCTGCTTTTGTTGGGTGAAGTGTCCTGTATACCTTTTTGTTATTCAATTGATCTGTAGTGTTGTTCAAGTCTTCTATTGCTTTAGTACTTTTCTGTCTGGTTCTATCCATTAGTGTAAGTGGGGGCATTGAAGCCTCCTTTTACTATTGTAGAGTTGTCTATTTCCCCCTTCAATTCTATCAATGTTTGCTTTGTTCTTTTGAGAGCTCTGATAGTTGTGCAAATATATTTATAATTATTGAATTTTCTTGATGAATTGACTCGTCTATCATTACATAATATCTTTCTTTATTTTTTGTAATAGTTTTTTTTTTTTTTTGTGGTACGTGGGCCTCTCACTGTTGTGGCCTCTCCCATTGCAGAGCACAGGCTCTGGACACGCAGGCTCTGCATGTGCAGGCTCAGTAGCCATGGCTCATGGTCCCAACCACTCCACGGCATGTGGGATCTTCCTGGACTGGGGCACGAACCCGCGTCCCCTGCATCGGCAGGCGGACTCTCAACCACTGCACCACAAGGGAAGCCCTGTAATAGTTTTTAACTTAAAGTCTATTTGCCTGATTTTAGTGTATCTATCCCTGCTCTCTTCTAGTTACTATTTTCATGGAATATATTTTTCCATCCTTTCATTACCAACATATGTCTCTAGATCTAAATTAAGTCTCTTGTAGATGGCACATAATTGAATTCTGTTTTTTAAAAAATTCATTCTGTCAATCTATGCCTTGTTGGGGGGTTTAATCCATTTAAATTTAAAGTAATTACTGATTGGGGTGGAATTACTGTAAGTGTAAATTTTTGTTTTTTCCATCACATTTCTTCCAATACTGCCTTCCTTACTGATTAGTTGATTGTTTTTGGTAGTGACATTTTTTATTCCCTTTTTATTTTTTTCTGTGTATACTCTACAGATATTTACTTTTGATTACCATGAGGATTACATACCACATCCTAATGCTATAATAATCTATTTTAAACTGATACCAACTAATCTTCAGTCATATATAAAAACTGTACTCCTTTAGTGCTCTAGCCTTCCTCATGTTGTTATTGATGTCAAAAATTACTCCTTTATATATTGTGTACCTCTTTATATAGATTTATAATTATTTTTCTTTCAAAAATGGCAGAAGAATAAAAAGTAGAGTTACAAACCAAAATTACAACTGTACTGATTTTTATATATGTCCGTGTATTTCCCTTTACAGATGAGCTTTATATTTTTGTATGGTTGAAGTTATTGTCTCTCATTTCAACTTGAATCATTCCCTATCACATCCACTATAGGGTAGATATAGTGATAATTAATTCTCTCCACTTTTTGTGTATCTGGGAATGTCTTAATTTCTCCTTCATTTTTGAAGGACAGATATGAAGGATATAGGATTTTAAAGCTGTAGATTTTAAGCAATTTATTTTTTCCTCTCAGTGCTTTAAATATATTATCCAAATACCTTCTGGACTGCACGTTTTTTTTTGAGGAATCTGTTGGTGATCTTATTGAGGATTCATTGGCCATTACAAGTCACTTTTCTATTGTTGCTTTCAAAATGTTCCCTTTGTCTTTTGATAGTTAAATTATAATGTATCTCAGTGTGAGTCTCTTTGTTTATCATACTTAGAGTTCATTGAGCATATTGGATTTGTAGATCCATGTATTTCCTCAAACTTGTGAAGTTTTCAGCCAGTTTTTTCTTTCAAAAATCTCTCTACCCCTTTCTCTACCTCTCCTTTTGGGACTCCCATAATATTTATCAGTTCCACTTGATTCTGTCCCATTAATCTGTGTTTACTTTTCTTTATTATTTTTCCTTTCTCCACTTCAGACTTGACTATTTCAATTATCCTATACTTATGTTCACTGACTCTCATCTGCCTGATCAAATCTGCTGTGGACCCTTCTGGTGAATTTATTATTTCAATTATTTCACACATTTCCTTCTGCAGTCTTTCACAGCCTGAGATCCAAATTATGCCAGCTTTCCCAGTCTGAGCTCCAAATCAGGGAAAACAGTAGCATAGCAAATTGTTCTGCTCTGCTCCTTCAGGACCATGCTGTGTTAGGGAAAGTGTAGAGCAAGGGCAAGTAAAACTGCCTTAATTTTTAAAATCATTTGGAATGTGGCCTTTTCATGATTAGGTTGTTTGATTTGTGGCTGTAGATTTTTGATTACCATAACTCCTATAAATTTATTTTAAACAATCTGGAGTTGTTATTTTAATGTTTCCATAGGGTATCAAGGACCTGGAGCTTTGTAGTCTATGATTTGGCTGATGTTACCTACAGTATTCATTCTCTGTCTTTTAGTGTATTTAGATCATTTTCATTTAATGTAATAATTGATAGATTAGGGTATAAATTTGAATTTTATATTTGTTTTTTGATTGCTTGCTATGTATTTTGCTTTTCTGTATTCATTTCATGCCTTCCTGTGGATTACATAAATATATTTAGAATTCCATTTAGATTTATTTTCACTGTTTTTGCTTATATCTTTTGTATTGCTTTTGAAGTAGTTGATCTAGGCATTACATTATGTATATATTTGTATATAAGTAATTTGTGTCATCTTTTTTCATTGTCATTCTTGCTTGTCATATATATGTATATATATGGCATAAGTATTTTATATGTATATATTTATGTATGTATATCTATATACTCAGAATCTAATGATACTGCCTTTTATCAGTTCTAGTGAAGTATACCTCTCTTTGTCTTCCCTGGTTATAATACAATTGTTTAAAATACATCCTCTACATACACTTAGAACCACACCAGATGGTCATAAAATTTTTGCTTTAACTGTCACACATTATATATAAAACTCAAGGAAAGTAAAGCTTATTATACATACTCTAATTTTTGCTGGCTCTGTTCTTTATTCCTTACTGATGTCCCAATTATCCTCATTTTATTATTTTCTTTCTTTCTAGATTAACTTCCTGTAGCTATTTTTCTGTCTAATCTGGTGAAAAATTATCTTAGTTCCTTCATCTAAGAATATCTTAATTTCCTCTCCTTTATTGAAAGATATTTTCAGTTGGAAAAGTATCTGGATTCTTTTCTTTTTGTACTTAAAATATTTCACACCACTTCCTTCTGTCTTCTCTGGTATCTGATAAGAAGTTTGTTGTCATACTATTGTTTTTCTCCATTTGGTAAGGTGTTATTTCTCACTATTTTCAATTGTGTTTCCTTTGTCTTTACTTTTTAGAAGTTTGATTTTGATGTGTCTTGGCATGGATTTCTTTGAGCTTGTTATGTTTGAGTTTTTTTAAGCTGCTTACATTTGTAGGTTTATGCCCTTTTCCAAGTGTTTGAAAATTTAAGCCATTATTTCTTTGAATAACTTTTCTATTTTCTCTCTACAGTAAGTCCCCT